>NW_015172034.1:315381-421744 GCF_001447785.1 Gekko japonicus | reverse complement strand
CTTTCCTGCTACGTGGCATCCGGAGAACCGTGTCCACTCGATGTGAAAGCAGACTCCACTCAAGCGCAGGGGTTGTCTGCTGCTTTTTATCGACAGATTCCTCTGCCGGCAGCCTGGTCAGCAGAGGACACATTTGTGAAACACTAAACTTTAGACCTTCGGGCGAGGAAAGACACAGATGTGGGCAAGACTATTCTGCAGGCTCTGTTCCAGTGAGAGACTCACCCTGCCTCCTCTGATGAGTAGCTCACTAATGGTCCCAATGTGAGGCTGCATGAGAAGATGGAAAATGAAAACAGAGTTGCACTTACCTGTAACTGTTGTTCATTGATGTCTTCTGTGCAGACGCATGTTCCCTCCCTCCTGGCCCAACGTGAGCTCTCACAGGGCCTATTGTGCCGTGAAAAAGGAGCTTGCAGTGGCTTAGCAGGAGCTGAGGGAAGGGGGCACCTGCCCATGGAGCATGTGGTGCATTGGGTGGGAATTCTGCACATGCACTGGCTCCAAAAGGGGTGGGGCACCCCCTCTTTGGAGTTTTTTTAGCTAGAAAGAAAATGTCCATGGCCAGCCTGTGCAGGCACAGTCCCAATGTATGTCTGCACAGAAGACGTCGATGAACAACAGTTACAGGTAAGTGCAACTTTTCTTCTGTTAAATTTTTATCAACTGTGCTAGGTTATTACATCAACATTTCTTATGAGGAAAGAGAATCTTGAAATATCACTGCTCAAATAATGGTATCTTTAATACAATATCAAAGAGAAGCTACAGAACACTGACACAGCTCCAGGGACTTGCTGGATAAAAATCAAAGAATGGTGTGAAATCTGAATATTAAATATAAGGAAATATTGTTCCCCTTGGCCTGTGATGTCTTTTCTATGTAAATGAGTAGCAATAGTATTTAGCAGCTCCCATGAATAAGGTTTTCTGTTGTTGTTATGTCTGGGTGGAGTTGTGTGTGAAATAACACCATAATCTTTTTTTGAAAAGCTTATACCATTTGGTGATCACTGAAAAGAAAGAGGGTGCTAGTTGCAAATAGTGTATCAGAAATGGTAAAAATTTCATCTGAACTCCATATAAATGTTTTGCCAAATCTAAGAATTTTTAGAAAAGTTTCTTGTAAGAAATGGGTATCTAGTCTTGTGAAGCTATGTAATTAACAATACATTTAACTAACAAGGGTTCTTGTATTCCAGGATGACTCCCTTGTAGTGTGGAAGGAAGTGGATCTGACCAGGCTCTCAGAAAAAGAGCGGCGTGATGCTTTGAATGAGATTGTTATTCTTGCTCTGCTGCAGCATGACAACATCATTGCGTATTACAATCATTTCATGGATAATACCACGCTGCTGATTGAACTGGAATACTGTAATGGTGAGCGTTTTCTCTCATAAACAGCAAACACCTCTTCCATCTTGGGTTCTCTGGGAAAGACAGAATGCAGAAAGGCAGTGTCTTGTTTATAGCTGTAATGGCAGATCTAGAAACATGAACCAGATTAATCTTGGAAGACTGCCATTTATGGTTTGTGGATAAGTAATCTAAAACATACTTGTTGGGAAGCAGAAATAGCTAAAGGAGAAATAGAGCGAAAATTGGACGTTGTCAAATACAAATAAGAATATTTGCAGAGTAAATAAATTAGAGACTGTGTTATATGAATTCTCTACTTTATTTGCTCTGCAAATATTCTTTTGCTTGAAAATAAGCTTTCAGTCATTTCCTAGCATACTATGCAAACTGTTGGATATTGCTGTGATGGGGTTTGCAGTGCCATATTGCATATACAAGCTTTTAGTGATCACAAAATGAAGTGGTTCGACAGAAACACCTTTGAGAAAATAAAGCATAGAACATGTGACATAACTACTATTCTTGAAGTTTTCGTGCCCCTTCTTTTGAATTCATGGTTGATTTGGGTATTGTTTTTAGCCCACTACAGAACCTTCTAGTCTGCCTTCCCAATTAAGGGTACAAATTGCACTGAATTAAGTATCAGTTCTTCTTACTTTGGATCTGAATTGCATTCAAATTCAGAAGACATTATAATTCATAACATCAGTGATGCACATTCACTTCTTCTTAAAGGTCTTCCTTGTGAAGACAAATCTGAGAGAAGAGCTTACTTTAAAAGTTACATGTGTGTCCTGAAGAAGAGCTGTTGCTGATGCTGGAAGATACATTTTATTCTTTTGAATTTTTTGCCTTCAAAGCTCCTTGTGCTCAGGTTAGGTTACAATCAGCAGCAGTTGAAAAACACGAGGGAAGATGGGCTTGTTTTTCACACAGAAGAGATTTTAGGAATACAGTGAATTCTTGGAAGGATTTCTAGTAAATACTGATACAGCAATTACAGTCAATAACAAAATATTTCTCTCAATTACAGGGGGAAACCTCTATGATAAGATCTTGCGGCAGAAGGACAAGTTGTTTGAGGAAGAGGTAACGTGAATGGTAGTGGGGATTACCATGCTGCTAGTTTGCTGTGGAATCTCCCAACCTTTATGCCTTTTCAGTTTTTCTTTTCCCTTGGCCTTCAGACTGTATTCTTCTAACAGTGCAGTCCTATGCAGAGGTACATCTTTCCCAGCCCATTCAACCCAGTGGACTTAGAAGTGTGTAACTGTGCTTAGGGTTGAACCAAAACATGGACTTCATTGGTCTGAGAGAGGTGTACCTCTGCATAAGATTGCACTGTGAATGTGGTACTCATTACTCTAGGGTTGCGGTGCTCATCTCCGTTTCAAAGCCGAAGAGCCAGCGCTGTCCGAAGACGTTTCCGTGGTCATGTGGCCGGCATGACTAAACACCAAGGCGCACGGAACGCTGTTACCTTCCCACCGAAGTGGTACCTATTTATCTACTTGCAATTTCTTGCTTTCGAACTGCTAGGTTGGCAGGAGCTGGAACTAGAGACAGGAGCTCACCCTGTCTTGCGGCACCCGGGTCTTGAACCGCTGAACTACTGACCTTCCACAGCCTGCAGTTCAGCGTCTTAACCACTTGAGCCACCGCAGCTCACTCTTCAATTCAACCTTAAAAACTAGTAAGCAGACAAACACATGTATTGTTTGTTACTTTTACAGTAATTTGGTACTCAGGGCAACTTAACATTTTAAAAGCCTTCATACTGAAATGGCTAAACACAGCAGAATAAAATACATGTTTCTTCAGCTTCCAGCAAAAGTCTATGCAAAAAAGTTTTTCATTTGCTGATGGGAACTATATCATGAGGAAGTAAAGAAGTTCCACGATTCAGGTGCCACAAGAGAAGAATCTGTGCTGTACCCTCTCGGATCTAACTGTAATAAATGATAATATATGAAACAAAACTTTTCCAGAAACAAGTATAGAAATGCACTTCTAAACATATGTAGGACCTACACCAGTGCTCCCTCTAAGCTGTGGAGTCTTGTGAACAAAAATTCTAATTTGTGAGCTATTGGCATTAAAGTTGTGAGCAAGCGATTTGGCTACTGCATACATTAGTTTGCTTTGGAGCCATCCTTCCTGAGCTAAACTGAGCTAGTTCACACTAACTCAGCTTAAATGGAACACTGACCTACACTAAGATTTATAAAGACCTCTTTGCTTCCCAACTGTCCTGGAAAGTTAGCTGCTGTCACTCCTAATTATTTTTTAACTTAAGTTACCAATTTCTTTAGCAGTTCTCACCCTGCATCTTGCACACCACATGAGCAGATTATTTTGGAAAGATTATTCTTGGAAAAAGACTATAGCACTGAGATGTCCCTACATTTGGTTAATTTTCCTAGGAAAGATGCATATTTTTGTTTTGCTCATATGTGAATATTCTTTCTTTGCAGATGGTGGTGTGGTACGTATTTCAAATTGTATCAGCGGTAAGCTGCATCCACAGAGAAGGAATACTTCACAGGTGATGTGTTTAATGAAGCTAGGACGAATAGTGATCTAGTTTCTGAAAGTAAAACCTGCTTGAAAGCCTCATTTCTCCTCATGATGCAGCACTTCTTTACTTTGGAAAAAGGAAGAAGAAATAGGAATTTTGTGTCTGTGTTCTTTGAAGGACTGTCATTTTCTTCAGTTTGCCTCAGTGTTAAATGCAGTCGCTTGAGTTCCTCACTTACTGCATGCATTTACAACAGATAGGAAGGTCGACACATGGCCGCAGTAATGCTAGCACTTTTCAGTGAGCCAAATATGATTTACTGAGAAAATGTTTATGCAGATGAGATCCTAGTTTTCTGCACGAAGTACTTAACAGGAAATATAAAAAGATAAAACAACAGCATAGGAAAGAAAATAGTCTGATGGCAGTTTCTCTGTCTGAAGGATGCAGGAGCATTCTTGAGTCGCTTTCCTATGAAACTCTGTATAGCAAGACCGTATGATGCTGAAGGAGACTGAACCCTAAGAAAAGACTCACCTATTGTGAGGCAGAGAATAAGAACAAGCACCTGTGAAATAATTCTCACTCCAGCTCCCCCCAGCTATGTTTCACTCTTTAGAATTCTGAGAATGCTTCAATCAGCCAAGTGGGAAGTGGAATCTCATAGCTCTAACTGCAAAACAGTTTTTCTCACAAAGACGTTGTGGATATGATTTGTTTTTTTTCACAGTAATGGAGCTTACCATAATGTTAATACACCATTTAGTTTATATTTTGCATCTTTATAACAACAAGATAATTTAGTTTATATTTTGCATCTTTATAACAACAAGATAATAATAGCACTCAGCACAGGTAGCCTGCCTCATAGGCATATTGTTTGTAGTCAGCTCTCTGTTTTATTGACATGGTGTACATTGTGCGATTTTAGCCTGTTCCCTTGAAAGAGTCCTACCTTTTTGTAAATCCTTTAAACTAAAATTGTGCCTCTTACTGTGAAGTACTTTATTGACAGAAGGCAAGCAGAAGCTCAGACCTCAGATATTCTTGTATCTTGGAGGCTCCTAGTTCTCTAAACCACTGCTGCCGTTTTCTCCTCTTGAAGAAAGACTGAAGAAGTTACTATTCAAAGGCCAATTAAAACCTTTTGATTTATAGGGGCTATACTAAGAATTGATTTCAATTAGAAATACATTCTTCTGTTCTTTGTGGATGCAGCAGAAATCTTGACAAAATACCAGCAGTTTATTCTGATGGCTGTGAATCAAAGCAGACTGAAGCAGGATTCCAGTGGCCAGGGAGCCGATCTTTTGTTAATGAGTTCACCTTATTTTTCTACTCAAGCACACTTACATTGCAATTCTAAACAGAGTTACACCTTTCTAAAACCTTTTATCGTGATGGAAGGGTGTAACTCTTCTTAGGATCGCCCATTAGTGTCCTTCTTGCTCCCTTTTCAATTTAGAAATACACACACACACATGTTAAAAAACTAGGGTAGATTAAATTGAATTTCCTAATGCAGGTTACATATGGTAACACCCACACAGAGGAGTGTAAAGCAGTTATCCAGTCTGCCCACTATTCATATGGTGACAGAGCATATGGCAGTGGCTTGTTTACAGAAGGTCCCAGTTGAAAAGAATTTTGGGTAGCAGTTGTTGGGAAATTCCTTTCTCTAGAGCTGCCTTATGTGGAGTCCATCTAGCTCAATATTATCTACTCTGCCTGGCAGCAGCTTTCCAGAATTTCAAGTAGAGAACCAACACTTGTTAATTTTAACAGGAAATAGCAGAGACTGAACCAGCCTCTCAGTTGGCCTGTATCTTTACAAAAATCCTGGAAAATGAAAGTATTAATTGATATAAAATTACATTTTTAGAAGTATGAGTTTTATTTTTGTTTCTGTTCACGTGATGTAATACAACTTGATTGTTGGTTGTTGCAGTGAAACTCAGAGAGGCTGTAAGCATGGAGAGGAATTCAATTAAACTTGTAAGAGTAAAATTAATGAAAGATGAAATGGCAGTATGCAAGTCCTAAGCATGGTGGACTGAAGAATTGCATCAAACTTTACATTCTTTTTTTTTCTTCTGTAGAGATATAAAGACATTGAATATCTTCCTCACTAAAGCAAACCTCATAAAATTGGGTGATTATGGCCTGGCGAAAAAGTTGAACTCTGAGTATTCCATGGCTGAGACAGTAAGTATCTGCTCTCTGCGTTTGAGACAATTTTTTTACCTTTCCCATTTGGGATTTATATGTGTTGCCAAAATTTGGGAGTCATGAACGCTTTATGCTGGTTTCTTTCCATACTCCCCTTTTAAATTCTTTCATTAACATTTACAAACTGTTTTATTGCTCAGAAGGTGCTGTTGGAAAATGTATCTTCACCATCTGCTCAGTAGATTTTTTCTTGGTACTTGTATCTTATTTCTAATATTATAAATGGTTGGTTAGACTGAGATTATTTTTCTTACAATGTTCCAAACCATCAAACGTAGCAATATTAAAAGAGTTATTTTCTTCCTTTTCGTATGTAGTTCAGTTTTTATGGCTTCTGCAATCTCTTCAATCTTTCAGCTTTGGCTCCAGAAATCATCATTTAGTTCTCTCTCTTTGATTTGCTTAAAACTGTAGCCTATCCCTTCGGAAAGGCTTAGCTGCTTCTTAGGTCATTTTTTGCTTCTCACAGGAACATGTTTCCTTAAACTGTCACACAGTATTATTGTTCACAATGTCATCTTTCCTCATTTGTATTGGCCACAGTGTTATAATACAAAAGCAAAATGATAAAGCAAGAAAATTTAAAATATTGAGTTTTATTTCTCCAGTGATGTGCCACTTATACATTCATCCATCATCTATCATATTTGTCTTCAGGAAAATAACTTGGAATAAAATGGTGGTTTTGAGATTGGGACCGTTCCACATTCTACGGGGTAGCAAATCTGAATTTGCTACTAAATGTACTCCTGACAGTGAATAGTGACTAGTCCCTGTTCCCTGACAAATATACTGGTGTTGTACTTGTCTGCCATATATATACCTATAATATTTTTAGGTGTACTTTTACAAAGAGAAAAAGGAAAAAAATCTGTGAAGCAGCCCCAAAATAATTTATTCTAGAAGAAGCACACAGAGTCTTGCAGTTTGTATTGTCTAATTTAGAGCAGGGTCTGTCCTATTTCATTGTCTCTGTGAAACAGAATGCTCTTTTCAGAGCATGCCTCAAATGAAATAACTGAAATAGATCAAAGCCCTAGTAGTACATGATGCATTTGAAAGGTTAGATGGGCCAGGCCTTCTAATTTTGTATTTTTTCCCTTGGCACCCACACTTGCAGATCTCTACATATCTTACATCTCTGCATATCTTGCACTATCTGTCCTCATTATGTCATTGGTTTCCTGTCATTTTTTGTTTAGTTTGACTCATTCCTTACCCTTCATTATGTTTCCTTTCTCATGCATTCAGCCATTTATTTTCGTTGTAATATTATTCACAATGCATCTCCAGTTGGTTGAGCAAAATTGATAACTGAAAGGTAATTTGCTAGCCATTTTCCAGTGGTTAACAGGATGGTGAAACCCAGTAGTTACTTATAACATCACAGTCTTAAACTCTAAGCATCATATTTTGGGGTTGGGTTATATTTAAAACAGGAAACTTGCCACTTGCAGGAGTAATGTAACTCCTGTAACATAAACTATGTCTGATGATATGATAAGGATCTGGATAGAATATCTCTAATATTTTTTTATTTTGTGTAGTTGGTAGGAACCCCATACTACATGTCTCCTGAGCTCTGCCAGGGTGTAAAATACAACTTCAAATCTGACATCTGGGCAGTTGGCTGTGTCGCTTTTGAGCTTCTCACACTGAAGAGAACTTTTGATGCTACAGTAAGTCACAACTGTGATGCTGCATAGCTTTCTTTTCTCTTAGTTTTGTCTCTTCCTTTTTGTGTGTGTCTTAGTTGGGAGAGACTAACCCAGTGTTGAAAATTTATGAAGTGAGAGATCTAGATATACTGGGCATCTCCTCTATAGGGGTGCTGGTGCCCTTTAGTCTGGTCCTGAGCTCCCTTGCTGATGTCCTGCTTGCCTACTTAGAATGGTGAATAATAGCTTGCCTTCTCAGGCAGGTATTTCATCTCCATTGAGCTTATTTCATTATTTCCTTTTAGAATCCATTGAACCTCTGTGTGAAGATTGTGCAAGGCAACCGAGCCATGGAGGTTGATTCCAGTGTGTATTCTCTGGATCTCATTCAGATGGTGCACTCCTGCCTTGATCAGGTTGGTGAGAGAACAGCTATCTATCAGCTTTGGTGTCCATAATAGAGTGAGGTGGAGGCTGGTCTTGTATAGGCTTCAGCAACTAGAGATGTACATTTCTTGGCATTCTGTGCCACTGAACTCTTAATACTTTGAGTTAGTGTTTTCGGCTGTCCAGGAACTCTAGCAACAGGAAAGCAGCTACCCAGTCCCCTTGACTTTGGAAAGCTCAATCTACAGTTTAACTATTCTTGTTTAACTTTTCACTTTCTGCCTAATACTTTAATTCTTTAGCTTATGGGGAAATGGAAAGAGATCACAAAACTGTGGTTAGCTGTTCTGCCCTAAGTCATTGTTTTAAAAAATGATCCCTTTCCTTAGGGAGTGACCTGTCCCTCACCTCTTTCAGGATCCTGAGAAGAGGCCTACTGCGGATGAGCTCCTTGATTGTCCCCTTCTCAGCCAACGCAGGAGGTAAACAGTCATATATGTCTTGAACATCATGAGTATTCTTTATTTACTTCCTTTATACCCATATTTGATTCTAGTGGGAACCCTTGGAGTC
Source organism: Gekko japonicus (assembly GCF_001447785.1). Classification (NCBI taxonomy): domain Eukaryota; kingdom Metazoa; phylum Chordata; class Lepidosauria; order Squamata; family Gekkonidae; genus Gekko; species Gekko japonicus. Next base: position 413,020 of record NW_015172034.1, on the reverse strand, counting down.
TGAAATGCAATTCTTTTTTTTACGGACGTTAAAGTAGGGCTGTCATTAAAGACTCCCCAAAGAATGTCTCTGGAAAAAGTCAGGTCTTACAAGAAAAAAGGGGCTTTCTAATGGTATTAGAAATTTTATAAATCTAAACACAAAATTTTAACCCTTGTCTTACATTATAGAAGTACAATAAGCCTTCATATGGGGATAATGCTGACCTACTTTACAGGGTTGTTGTAAGGATTACAACAAGGTACTGTATGTGAAGTGCTTTAGAGTAGTCAAAACAATAAAATAATGCGAACTATTTCTAATAATAGATATATGTGAGAATTTGTTAAGAATACCTTTTCAAGGAGCTAATGCATGCAAATAATGAAGTTGTACAAAACCCCCTCTCTTCCACTGCTGTAATACTAGACTTCTGTCTGGGACACTATACATCTCTTGTAGACTTACAGTACCAAATGATTTATTGTATGATATAAATGAAAATCCACCAAATATCATGGCACCCAATTGACAATTGTGCTGGGCAGAAAGCACAGAATTTGGCACCCAGTGTTTGCTGTCAGTGCACAAAATGGTGGGGATAGAGAACAGTGGTGTGTGTGTGTGTGTGTGTGTGTGTAACTTTTCTCACTTGCCACTCCTCCTGTGTTCTCTCCAACTTCTTTTTCCAACTGTATTTGCTGGCGATGAAAAATAGATGGGGGTGGGGTTGCAAAGGAAAAGTAAGAGGAGGGCTAAGCACTCCTCTCCCCATCAATGCATATCTCCTGCAAACACATTGCTGGAGATCTATTGGGAATCTGTTGTTTCCTCCTAACACGTATTTCCACTGTTAGCCTTCTGAAAGGAGCGTCTTGGATGACTTCTGCAAGTTAAGAGGAACATCTTCACATTTACCACATGGTGCTTTTAAACTTTTTCACTCATATATCTATCCACCCTTTTCTTTAAGTGCAAAAACTTGACAGCTAATATAAGAAACATACATAAATGCTGTGTTGCACTTACATAAGATTTCTGCCACTTCCTCATTCTCACTGCAGGACCCCACTTTGTTTTCACTGACCCCCCCCCCCCTAGGAGCAGGATTTCAGGGAACACAGCAGGCTATAGTGGGATGGCACTGGCACTGGCATTTGATCACATTTCACCACTGATGGTGGTGCACCAGTTTAGTGGGAGTGATTCCTCTGTGTGTCTTGTGGTGATGGTAAAGCATGTTCTGATCTTCTATGAGAAGCACAGTAGTAATAGATGGTTGCTGATCTTAATGTTTATTCTTTCTTCTGGCAGGGAAATGGAGGAGAAAGTTGCACTGCTTAATGGCCCAAACAAGCGACCAAGGTAAGACAGGAGGTGTTTGTGTGTTGAGTGGCACTGAAGAAAATCAGTCCGTAGTAGGATGGCCAACATCTGGGTGGTGGTTGAAAATTTCCTGGGATTACAGTTTATCTCCAGGCAACAAAGATCAGTTCCCATGGAGAAAATGGCTGTGTTGCAGCGTGGACTCTATGGCATTATATTCCCCTGAAGCCCCTCCCTTTCCCACAGCCTGCCCACCCCCAAAATCTTCAGGAATTTCCCATCCAGAGCCAGCGACCCTAGTCTCTACACCCCTCACTTGGTTGAAAGTAACAGTGAAACAATGTTAGGTTTAATTATGTTTTCAATGTATGATGTTATAGGATGTGATAATTATCATTTTATAGAATTTAAGGATGCCCTACCATTCACTATAAGCCTGAAATGACTTCACACCAAATTGTATTCTTTCTGCTTTGCCTATTAATTCAATAGCTGTATAGTTTTACAATAAATTATGCTGTAATCTATAGTCATCCTTTATTTGTTGCGTATCTCGGGTACAAATGCTGCTGTGGGGTTTACTCCCCTCCCCCTTTGAGATGACAGTCAGTTACTGGAAGAGAACGCTTAATAATGGAGAGAGTGAGATGTGTGTAAATGTTTAGAAGATGGTAATATTCTGGACAAGGTTGCCAGACTATATTATTTATGAATAAATTAAATAGTACCAGCCCCAATACCAATCCTTGTGGGACACCACTGCTTACTTCCCTCCATTGTGAGAACTGTCCATTGATTCCTACTGTTCGCTTTATGTCATGTAACCAATTTTTAATCCATAAGAGAACCTATCCTCTTATCCCATGATTGCTAAGTTAACTCAGGCATCTTTGGTGAGTCCAAGGATATAACGTCTACCGGGTCTACCAGGTCACCATTGTCTACATGCTTGTTCACTTTCTCAAAGAACTCCAAATGGTTGGTGCGGCAGGACTTCTGTTTGCAGAAGCCATGCTGATTTTTCCTCAACAGGATTTGTTCCTCCATGTGCCCAACAATTCTGTCTTTGATTACAGTTTCTACTAATTTGCCCAGCAGAGGCATTGGGCTGATTTGCCTGTTATTTCCTCGATCCCTTCTGGATTCCTTTTTAAAAATTGGTGTTAACATTTCCCACTCTCCAGTCTTCTGCTTCAAGGGCTGAATTTAGTTATAGGTTACATATACTGGTTAGTAGATCAACTGTCTACTAAGTTCCCTAAGAACTCTTGGGTATATGGCATCAGGACCTAGTAGGTCTAGAAGTTCATCTCTGGTCACCTCAATTTGTCTCAGTTCTTCAGATTCTCTGAAAATAGGGACTGTAGCATGGGTGTGTGCCCCACACTTTCTACGGTGGACATAGAAGCAAAAAAGTCATTGAGCTTCCCTGCCATCTCCCCATCTTCCTTTAGCAATCCCTTTATTTCTTTGTCATCCAAAGGCCCAACTGTTTCTCTGACTGGTTTTCCTGCTCTGGATATATTTAAAAATCTGATCTTCCAGCACATCTGCTGTTGTAGGACCTGGAATGGGATTTATGCTGAACAGTCTTGACTGTTCCCTACTCCATTATGTTTTATAGATCAAGCACTATGAATGAGGCTCCCATTGCAGTGGTGACTTCACGCACTAGTGAAGTGTATGTATGGGGCGGTGGAAAGTCCACTCCTCAAAAGCTAGATGTCATCAAGGGTGGTTGCAGTGCACGACAGGTCTGCGCAGGAAACACTCACTTTGCAGTGGTGACAGTGGAGAAGGAGCTCTATACGTGGGTGGTAAGTAAAATGTGTTGGAAGAACTTGGGAAGCTTGGGATGGAGTGGCAGAATGAGTGGTTGTGATTGAACCCCCTCCCAGTTTGTTAATCTAATAAGGGAAGCATTTGGATACGTGAAGATGGTGGATGCAAGCATAAGGACATGTCTTATTTATGTAATATCTAACAAATTCAGTGTCAAGAATGGATTTACTTTATTAATTTTTTAAAAAAATTCATTTTGACATCATGCAGTGCTCAGCTGTCTGAGTTTTGTTGCACAATCCTGAGTGGAGCTGGCCATTTGATCAGTCAAAAAATATTTCTAACTCCCTGAACAAATATTGTCAAATCATTAAGTTTATTAGAACTCAACAAAGATGCTAGAGTCATCACCAAAGCTGATGCTTGTAGTTATTGCATAAAATGAATTTGTTAACTTATTGTGACACTTTTAAGAAAAGCTGCAGTGAATTATTGTAATGATAATAAAGTTTCTGTAAATGTGATCCATCCTTTTTGCTTTATTTCTTTATTTTTTTAATAGCCCCCGGAGGGGATTTTTTATTGTATTTTTATTCATACTACAAACTATAACAGAAAAGAGGAGGGGTACTACATTTAAGGGGATAAAGAAAGATACCCACTACTGACTAAAATCCCAAGAGAGGAGATCTTCTAACCAGCTTAAACAAAAGTTTAGTCTTCCCTCCTGTTAATCTTACTATAAACTGAGTCAAATAAAGCATTGACATTTCCAAATCTAAGTTTCACTGCCATACAGAAACACCCCAAAGCATCTCATCTACACATTTTTTTAAAGCACAGTTCAGAGTCCTTCAGCCTTTACTTCTCTTTGCCTAATCTCTTCCGTAACTTACAAGGACTTTTAGGGGCTGCCGCCCCTTCCCCTGAAAGAGAGTCCTCCCCGGAAGATTCCGAGTCCAGCTCGCCATTGGACTTCATATCCTTCCCTTTTCTTCTTTCTTCCTCTGGCTCACCCAACTGGACTCTTAAAAATTCCCATGCTTTCTGAACAGAGTCAATCTTTTCTTTTTTATCCTTGATCTTGAAGGTTACGCCTTCTGGAGTTAACCATCTATATCCAATTGCGTTTGTCTGAAGGAAAAGAATTAAATCTTTGTATTTCTTTCTCCTTTGTCTTATTTCAAATGGAATGTCTTTCAATGTTCTGATGGTAGTCTCCCCCACTTTCAGGGGTACTCCAGATACCGCTTTCAGGATTGCATCCCTCACATGCCTCTTCGAGAATCTCGCCATAATTTCCCCAGGCAGATTATTTTTCTTTATATATCCAGAATATGACCTGTAGGCCACATCTTTATTGTTTAACAAAGATTCCACCTTCATATCTGTCACTGGGGCCAATGTTTCACTCATTAATTCCTTCAGATTCTCTCCCTTAGTCTCTGGCATGCCCTGGAAACGGAGAACCATATTAGCCTTTTCCATTTGTAGTTGTAGCAGCTGTTCTTCTGTAGAGATTTGCTTCTTTTCCAGCTTTTGAACTTTCTTTTTCACCTTTTGTGCAGTGGCGTCCACTTCTTTCACGCATTCCGCCGGCGAAGAGGCAACCTCTCATAAGTCCCATGGCCAGAGCCCCTTTACCCGGGTCCCTGGGGGGGTGACGAGCCTGCGCACCCCCTCCTTCGGCCGGAGCACAGCTTCACCCCCGGGAGGTCCGGGAGGTGAGTCTGCTAACGTGCCGCCATCAACCAGAAGTCCCTTTTTGCTTTATTTCTGTACTGTTTTCATTTTTAGCTGAAATTGTATGGTAACCTTGGTGTCCCAGATAAAGCCTAGGTAAAAATTGCTACTTTTAAAAGTAAGGGGTTTTTTTAAAAGGCAGTTATGAGGCAGACAGAGTGCCAGTTCTTCCTGTTTAGAGATGGCCATGTTTATAGATGTGGCCAGAGAGAGAAGCTTTACAGTACTGCTTGCTGCAGGGTTAGGGGGCAAGCAGTCCTCCTTCCTGCCCCTGGTAACAAATGACGCCATAACGAAATAAAAGGGCTCAGTGGCATTCTTGGCTTCGTGGAATATTTGTCTGTAACCCAGTGATAGCCAGCAATCAACTGGTCGGCTGACTGGCATGCCAGCACCAGTCGTGGGAGATAAACTGCCATTTAGGATGCCCAAGCATTCTCTTCCCCCATCACCCTTTTTGCACCCTGTTGGCATATAAGAGATCCTAATAGTGTTAACCCATTCTGAGAGTCCCACTTTTTTCTGATTAAGACTAAGGTCCAAAAGACTTTTCTGTTCCCTCTACCAGTGAAAACCCCACCTACTGAAAATCCTCTCCCTCAAAGATTGGCCATCTGGAACAGCATCCCATGGAACAGAAGAAATTTATTTATTCCCCTCATTTCTACCCCACCTTTCTGCCCAGTAGAGTCCTAAAGTGGCTTATTCTGTTCCCCTCTCTGCCACTTTATCCTCACAGCAACAACCCAGTGAGTTAGGTTAGGCTTCAAAAAAGCAAGTGATTAGTCCAAGGTCACCCAGCAATCTTCCATGGCTGAGTGGGGATTTGAACCTGAGTCTCCCAGATCTTAGTCCAGCACCCTGACCATTACACTGCACTGGCCAGATTCACCTGCAGGTGTGTGCATGGAAGTGCACTGCAAGCATTTGCAGCCCTTTCCAGATCTCCACAAAAGCCCTATATTGTTCTTTTATTTGGTTCTGACTGGGAATTCCAGGTATACATCCTTCAGTATCCTTCACCCATACTTCTGTATTTTGCAGAACATGCAAGGGGGCACCAAGTTGCATGGCCAACTGGGGCATGGAGACAGAGCCTCATACAGGCAACCGAAGCATGTGGAAAAACTGCAGGGCAAGGCTATTCGCCAAGTGTCTTGTGGAGATGACTTTACTGTGTGCATCACGGGTGAGAGGCAAATATACAGCAAAGTATATAGACTGTAGTAGAATCGAAATCTTGCATTAACCGTGAAAAAAGAAAATAACCTTTGCTAGCAAGAGAGCATGAAACATAATGACAGTGGTCAAATGAGACAAGGTATACTGAGTTATAGGAGCTCCTTGAAGAAAGGGCAGAATAAAAATGTGCTACATAAACACATGAAGTTGCCTTATACCAAATCAGACCATTGGTCCATCAAGGTCAGCATTGTCTGGCAGCATATCTCCAAGGTCCCAGGTGGTGGGCTTTCACATCACCTGCCACCTGAACCTTTTAATTAGAGATGCTGGAGGTTGAACCTGGGACCTCCTGCATGCCAAGCAGATGCTCTACTGCTGAGTCATGGCCTCATCCCATCATAGAAACGGAATCTGCATAGATATGGAATCCACTGGTCGCAGCATTCGGCTGACCTAATTTGATCTAAATGATTAGGTTATTTTAGGTAATGGTAGGATTAGCTTACCTTTTATTTTAGCTTTGCTGTGTTAAAGATGCAGATAACCTTGGGCAGCCTTTGGCTTTTAGTTAAGGACATCTAAGTAAACTGAGGTACACTTCATGTCTAATTCACCTGGTCCTTCCTTTTTTGCAGATGAAGGTCAGGTCTTTGCCTTTGGCTCAGACTACTATGGCTGTATAGGTGTTGACAAGGCTTTTGGCTCTGAGGTTCTAGAACCTGAGCAGCTGAACTTCTTTCTCAACAATTCTGTGGAGCAGGTATCTTGTGGAGATAACCATGTGGCTGTGCTGACCCGAAACCGAGAGGTCTACACATGGGGCTGTGGAGAATATGGTTTGTGATTTCTTTTCTCTTCTGCCTTTGATGCTGGGGGTGGAGGGATGGAACAAAGTAAATAGATACTTCAACAAACACATACCAACTTCTTAAGTTTCATGATGAAACTACAGTGTAGTTGCACAGCAAAACAATTGAAAGGTACTAGCTGGTGACAGGATTATATTTCTTTAGAGCTGAGGTTGTAGAAGATTTCAAAGGGAATACATTCTAAAAAAAATGGACACAAGAACTGGTTTCCATCAAACATGGAATGTTGTATCTTTGACTTTAAGAAATGTGTCAGTCCTGTTTCCTCATAATTGGGCAGAATTGCTTGAAATTTAAATAACAGTCATTTCTCCATAATCATGTCATTTTAGCATGAGAAATAAGGGCTATGTCTGATTGTGTCTTTCCAAATACAGGACGCCTAGGGCTGGATTCAGAAGATGATTATTCCCTCCCACAGAAGGTAACACTGGTTGGTCCTTTGTCATAACTTGCAAGCTTTAGGCAGGTTCACTGTATCTCTTTTCTGGAGCATTTTTCCTTTGATGGAACAATAAATGGCCTCTATCTTAGTCATATTGTTCCCTACAACATATTTTTGTAAATCTAGAACAGTTATTTCTACAAACTTGGTAGGATTCAGATAGTTAAGTGATAAGCCAATGGAAGAAAGTAATTCTATGATCAGTTCATTACAGTGCACTGCTGTTGTACCTTCTGAAGTATTAAGTGGATCAATCCATGTCTCTGCAGCTGTTGTATTCTGGCTGAAGCTTTGATTTCTGCTTTACTGCCATACAGTATCTGGTATTCATTTGGTGCTTTGATGTTTTGTGTATCTCTGTCTTATGATGTTTGATATTGCTCTTTATAGGTGGAAATTCAGAAGACCTCCAATATTGTCTCAGTCCAGTGTGGCAGTGATGGAACTTTTCTGCTCACACAGGCTGGCAAGGTCTTAGCTTGTGGTCTGAATGAATTCAACAAGCTGGGTCTGAACCAGTGTACTTCAGGGATCATTAATCATGATGTAAGCAGCATTTCTGGGATAACACTAAAAATGAGAGAGATGTTCTTTTGGGAGGGGTTATAGGATCATTCTATCCATGTATTGTAACTTTGGAGGAAGTATGGGATATAAATAAGTGGAAATGGCAAAGAAGAGTGTGTATATTTTGCTTAGGATCCAGTCAGAATGATAAAAGGAAAAGAGAGGGAGGGGAACAGTTGTGATTTACGAAATCTTGCAGAAAGCTTACTTTGGTTGTGCAGTATTACGGCATATTTATGAGGGGTCTATATAAGAAGTTTAGCATTTGATCCAAGCAGGAGTTGAAAGGACTGACTTATATGGTACCTGTATCTGTACCCTTGTGGCTTACTGTAGCCCTGCACGAAGAAGATCTAAAGGTGTATGTGAGTATTGGATCCTGGCATTAGATTTGTCATACTGGTTTCTCTCATTCTTTAGGCCCACCACCTTCAGTTTGGCCAGGAAGCTCTCTTTCTACAAGATTCGCACCATTGCCCCAGGAAAGACACACACAGCTGCTATAGATGGTGAGATCTGCTCAAACTGCATTCAACCCTGCGGTATAGTCCCACCTGGATAAGAGTACACTAATCTCCTTTAGGGCAGATTCACTGAAATAAGTGCCATCTTAATTTGCGTATCTTCAGTCTGCTATGCAGCCTAGTTCTATAAACCATTGTTGATAGAATAGTCTAGGTTTTACCTTTGTGTATAGAACCATGAATACTGAAATTCTTTGCAGTGAGGCATATTAGGGTGCGTGGTAATCATGTCTGCTACTGACTTGGGGCTTCTGTTCCTTAGAGTGATAAGGAATGATGCATACAGTATCACTTACTAGGCAGTCAACAGTAATGGAGCTTCAGGATTTTTCAGGTACAGGCCTATGTGTTCAGGGAAGAGTTACTGAAAAGACTGATGCTTTAAAACATACACTTAACCTACCATTGATGTAGCAGTAATTGACATTGCAACATAACTGGTAGGTTTTTCACTATCTTACTATGACATACACTGATGTTCCTGTGGCTCGACTGATTCTCCAGCAGAGTTTAGCACCTTTCTGTCTTGATTTCCGCAATGACTCTGTGTTTGGTTTTGTTTTCAGAACGGGGCCGTCTGCTTACTTTTGGTTCCAACAAGTGTGGGCAGCTGGGTGTCGGAGACTATAAGAAACGTGTGGGCATTAATCTGCTTGGAGGACCCCTCGGGGGAAAGCAGGTTATCAGGGTTTCCTGCGGTGATGAGTTCACTATAGCTGCTACTGATGGTGAGTATGGCCACTGGTGGGCTTGTAATGTATTTCTGTGGGCCTGAGTTTGTAGGGTCCTAAGGTCCTTCTTGGAGAATGGTAGCACAAAGGGGGAAATTTCAGAATCTGGCCACTCAAACAAAAGGTGTCTAAAAGGCTGTATGAACTGCTGGACTTAGACTGATAGATGTCTTCTCTTCTTTAGATAACCATATCTTTGCCTGGGGGAATGGTGGCAATGGTCGCTTAGCAATGACACCAACAGAGAGAGCTCATAGTTCTGATATTTGCACGTCATGGCCTCGGCCCATTTTTGGCTCCCTGCATTATGTTCCCGATCTGTCTTGCCGTGGCTGGCACACTATCATAATTGTCGGTAAGTAAGGAAAGTCCCCGGATCACCAGCTTCATCAGTGGCTATTAGCAGAGGTCCATCAGTGGCTATTAGCCACAAGGTATAGATAGGAACTCTCGGTCTGGGGCAAGTGATGCTCTGTATTCTTGATGCTTGGTGGTGGGGCAACAGTGGGAGGGCTTCTAGTGTCCTGGCCCCAGTGCTGGACCTCCTGATGGCACCTGGTATTTTTGGCCACTGTGTGACAGAGTGTTGGACTGGATGGGCCATTGGCCTGATCCAACATTGGCTTCTCTTATGTTCTTATGTTTCTTATGTCCATGGATACGTGTCTTCTTTAACTAGAGATTACTTGGAAGAGTGGCCATATTCTTTCAGAGGAAATATGTCAGCATGTGTCAGCATTCCCAGATTCTTCTGAAACCCGTTACTTAAAAAATCCCTTTCTTTCTCCACAGAAAAAGTGATAAATTCTAAAACCATCCTTCGTTCAAGTAGCAGTGGCCTATCCATTGGGACTGGTAAGTAATCATTTTTTTGTCTCTTTAAAGGTTTTCTTCAGATTAAGAACCCCAGGTTTTTCTTGACCTCCATATGCTCCAGATTACTTTGGATGTTGGAACCTTTGGGCATCTTATCTGTTCAAATCCAGGCAGGAGTCAACCCATTTCTTCTCTTTGTACTTTGGCATGCATACCAAGTTAGGCTTTATGTGGACGCATGTGGAGCACTATAACTCCATTCATAAAAAGAAAAAGAACTTTACTTATATTTGCAGCCCTTGATTGCAAAAAAGGAATGGCATGTAGTTTAGCGAAAATCATCAAAGTACTAAAGAGCAAAGAGAAGACAAAAGAAGCAATAATTACTGTGCTGTCTTCAGCTCTTGTTTTTCTTTGATGTGGTTTTTTAAAAAAAGATTCTACTCAACATTTACTTTATTCTTTTGTGTTCTCTAGGCCTTCTCATGAAGCCACTTAATTTCACTTAGGTCACATTTTAGCAGCCTGGTTTGGCCTGAGCTCACCTGAGTTTGTATGCTAAGCAGGGTCAGCCACGGCCAATATATGAAAGGGAGACCAACAAGGAAGACTGGGGTTGCTGTGTGGAGGAAAGCAGGGGCAGAGACCACCTTTGCTCATCGTATGCCTGGAATGCCCTGTGGTAGGGGTCACCATGAGTCAGTTGCCACTCGACAGCATGTTCTTTTTCTTCATATCTTGGCATCTGCCAGCCATTCCTGGTATTTTTCCCAGTTGAATGTCTTTTCTGTTTTTAAACCAAAGAAGCCCAGCAGATCCTTCTACCCATGGGAAAATGCTAATTTCCAGCCTTCAAAATTTGTTGATTAGGTATTTCAATGCAGGGCTGCCAAGAGCCACCATGGGCCCCCAGACAGAGATTCCACCCTCACCCCCCACGACCCTGATTGAAACCAAATATTTTCAGCTAGCTGCTACCATCTATGAATTGAATAATTGTTCGTTAGGTAAGAAACATTAATAAAGGGAAAGGGACAGGATTATTAAAGAACAGATTTCATTTACAGTGCAGATTGAAATAAGATATGGTGCAAGAAAACAACAACAAACCCACTTTCAGATAACAACAATCTAGCACTTGTCAGCTTTAAATGAGAAGACACAGATTTGAAGAAATCTAGCTCATAGTATTCTGTGAGCTTTTTGGCTAGCGAACAGTTTGATAATACTATCAGAGTCAAGTTTTTGGGCAAGCTGTGCCTCTACTGCCAAGGTTCCTAAAGCTGACAGATGACTTTGGCTCATTGAGGATCTTGGGCAGCAGTGACAGGTAGAGGGCAGTTAGGAAATAAGTTTGCTAAGTTCAGTGCCTCCTAGTCACAATTTTCCAGGCATAATTCAAAGTGCTGGTCTTGACCTTCAGAGTTCAAGTTGAAGAGGGGACAAAACTTCCAATCCCAGGTTGGCAGAATGGACAGCCTTCAGAGGTTTCATTTCTTCCATGAGATCATCAGACACATCACCACAATATTCAGTACTAAATTCTTTGACCACATCTTCCATTTCATTCTTTTCCAAATCTGGGTATTTCCACAAGAAACCAAAGGTGAAGTCTAACTTTTTAATTGCTTCATAGCGTCTTGTCATATTGCTAGTTATGCAGTCAGGAAGAACAGAGCAGACTTGCTTCTTGACACATTCCTCTGGATGATATTCATGTAGGTTTTCACTGACATTTGAAGTCTCATCTGTGAACCTTGCTTCACCAGTTTTCTTGTAGCAATCAACAAATTCTAGGAACCCTTTATTGAATTTCATATGTACCTTTCTCATTGCTGAAGTGGACATAAAGCAGAATGAACTCAGTGTGTTCATAGTGTGCTGAGTCTGGGGTTGCATCAGCAATTATAGCATAGTATTTGGATAGTTCTCTTTCTTTTAAGATGACCCGTTTGTACGTGTGCAGCACAACATTCTATACATTCATTTTGTATATCAGCGGACCAGTAACGATACTGCAAGCAGTGATGGGTTGCTTGAAACTCTTTCACTCTGCTGATACGTTCTTCAAGGTTGGGATCATAGTGGGCTATCAGCCCAAGATTCCCAAGAATGTTGCCATCATTAGGATATCCAATTTGTTGAGTTTCACCCCCAAATGCTAGGCCTCTTTCTCCAAGAAGCAATGTCTCATCTAATATTCTGTGAAGGATTTGTTTCCACACCGCTACTTCACTTCGAATTTTCTTTTGCAGTTGTTGATAAACTGTAATATAATATCCCAAGCATTTTTCTGGGGTTTGCCAAGTAACATAACGGGTTTTATGGTTTTTGGTTTCTTGGTGTTGAAATTTTGTCATACAACCTGATCCACTTAGGTTGGCTGCAGTATCCATTAACAGATGAAAGTGAGAAACAACCTGATGCTGGAAGAATACTAAATAGGCAGCAAGCTTGTTTGCTTTTACTCCAAACTAACTGGTCACGAAGGAAAGTTTCACTGTTTTGTAATCTAGCATGAAGAAGAGAAACTGGAAATGAACCTCACTGAACTGCTTCTTCTACCTCTGCAGATGTAGGGGCTTCACTCTGTAAAAAGCCAATATCAGAATCAAACTGCTGTATCAATGTTTTGCCTGCCAAAGCCTCAGATGACTCAGTGGCTGTGTGTGCCACATCCTCTGATGGCTCACTGAGTAAAGTGTGGTTAATGTCATGCAGTGTTCCCTCTAAGCTGAGTTAGTGTGAGGTAGCTCACAGTTTTTTAGCCTCCGGCTCACACATTTTTGTCTTAGCTCAGGAAGGAGGGCTCCAGAGCAAACTAATTTATGCAGCAGCCAAATCGCTCGCTCACAACTTTAATACCAGTAGCTCACTAAATAGAATTTTTGCTCACAAAACTCCACAGCTTAGAGGGAACATTGCCCATGATCTCCCCCCAAGTCCATCCTGAATCCATCCCTTTCCATTCACCAGCACCAAATGCCCCGCACAACCCCCTGCTATTCTCCTCACCCAGATCTAGGGATTGCCAACTTTTTTCTTACTAGCTCCTATTGCTGTGCCTCTCACAGCAGTTTGAACTGCAGGAACAAGCCAATAATAAATGTTTGCTCTGTTTTGTCAAAAGTGCCCTTGCTGATTTCGATAGATCAGGCTGCCATTAAAGGCAGAGGTGCAAACCAATCCTCTTTCTTGGTCAGTTGGCAGTCTTATCTGGAACTCCCACTGCTTTTTAGACACTGATCTTTTTCCTGGGATGCTAATTCTGAAGAACTGCCTGGAAACGTTTTTGCCTCTGCAGCATCACAATCAACAATCAACAAGGACAATAATACTTGCATTTATTATGTCATCAATTGGTTGTAGTATTGTCTTAAGTGTTTTACTTGTTTTTATTGTAATTTATGCACTTTTTTATGTAAGCCGCCCTGAGCTGGCCTCAGCTGGGAGGGCGGGGTAGAAATCTGACAAAATAAATAATAAATGTGATTCTTAACAGCCCTGCTCCCTCCATCATGGTCTTCTCTGGGCCATGAGTTAATTGAGAAGGGCCCCCCCCCCATTGTCTCCAGCTAAGGGCTCATGTACCAGATGACAATCCTTTTCTTGGGGAAGAGAAACTTCTCTATGCAGCTCAGGGAATGGTGCAAAGGGTGGGCTTTTTGCAATGCAGATAATGCAAGGAGGATGACGACAGATGAGGGACTGGCTGCTGCCATGCAAATCATCGTAGGAGGGAGAGAAGGAGTACATGATGCACCTGCTGCCTTCCCAGCATGCAAAGTGTGAGGCTGGCTGGCTACACAGGGACAGGGCGGAGTCAGGCAGAGGAAACTGAGCCAACCCCCAGCATCTGTCTCTCTCTCTCTCTCAGTCTTGTGTGTAAGAGAGAGTGCAGCCCAAATAGCAGAGCAGAGGCATTCCAGGGGAAGCTAAACTCTACTGTCAGCTGTTGGAGAGACCCAGCTGGGGGCCCTCAAACCCTCAAATGTCGTCTCCCCAGTCCCCCTTTCTCACCGGCTCTGTTTCAGTGAGCCAGTGTAGTGTAATGGTTAGAGTGCTGGACTAGGATCTGGCTTCCACTCTGCCATGGAAGCTTGCTGGGTGACCTTGGGGCCAGTCACCTCTTCTCAGCCTACCTCACAGGTTTGCTGTGAGAATAACATGGAGGGAAGGGATAATAATATTGTAAACTGACTTGGGTTCCCATTGGGTGAGAAGTGGGGTATATATATCTCAATAAAATAAAACTTGTGCCTCTCCTAGAGGTACTGAAAACACCTCTTTTGCTCCATTGGCCTACCTTCTTTTAACATCGGAAAAGCCATCCTCCATATTTAGACAGACTGAATGCTCCTTGGAAAGATTTTATGTACATCCTTTTGCTTACCTTTTGGAGGTTAACCCCCTGAGTGTCAAGCATGCAAATTAAACATTTATCTTCTGGGGTTGTAATTTTTACACAGTTAGGGTGAAGTGACACTTCACCCCACAGATAAGTGAGATTATCTTCCTTTTTATATCATGGCTATCCCGAAAATTCCCAGACCAGGAAATCATGCTGCAATTATCCTATTTTCTGCTAGTGGCTCAGAGTTCGACAGCTGAAGGAGGAGAAGATGAGGAAAGTGAGCGGGAATCTGAGACCCCTGATCCCAGCAGAGGTTTCAGAGGAACCATGGAAGCAGACCGCGGAATGGGGGATCGTGTCAGTTCGACAGAAGACATCGGAGATAGCAGTGCTGCTGCCAGCAGCTCTTGCCCTAGCTGGCTGCGCAAGGTGACCATTTCCAAATTGACTTTTCTGTAGTCTCTGGGGTCAGAAGATAAAAGAAAAGTGATCTTTTCCCACCAAAGACCTAGAAGATGTGGCTGAGAGGCTTATCTCTAGACATGAATTTGCAGTTCTTTAAACGATCACAGGAAATCTGTTTCAGAATCACTTCTTTGGAGTCTTTCTTAAGGCAGTAGTTGGAATTGCTTGATGGGTGAAGCTTCTTGGCTAACCTGTTCAGACCAACACAAAGCAGATCTTATTTAGAAGGATAATCCACCTGGAATTTCAACTCAGGATCAAAAGGGGGGTCCAAGGAAGGAGATCCTGCTGCTGCTACTTTAACAGCTAATAGGTGTTCATAGCTGATTTTTCAACCATTGCAGAGAACTCACTGACTAAGTAGATTTTTGTGGTAAGTTAACAATACCCCATTTAGGACAGTTTTGAGGCTGTGTACCTAATGTTGGGATGGAGAGGCAGCATTGGTATTCTGTTGGTGTACCACCCATCCTACTGCTTAGTAGTCTCCCTGCTTGATCTGACAGAGGTGGTCTCGGCGGGAGGGGTGGTACTGAAGACCTCCAGGCTGGTTGCCCCAGGGAACATCAGCATTCATGCCGAGGCTATCTTGTCTGGAGAGGCTTAAGATTTCATGGCCTCCACGACAGCCATGGGCCTGTCTCAGAAAATAAGTGGACCTACACATTGTGCAGGTCACAACCTTGATCTGGTATTTTGTTCTGGGTGGGGTGAATGATCTCAGGGAGAAAGATTTGATGATGGTTCCTTTGTCATGGACACTATTTGCTTGGGTTCAGATTTACAGAGATACCAGGACAATAGACAAGATCTATTAAAATAATCTGTCTCTGTAGCCAGCTGGATCTGAATGGCTTTCTGACTGCTCTAGGGGGTTTCACTGTTGATATGGTTGGTGTTCCTGGTGATGCCACCATGAGTGAAGTCTGGAATGAGGAAATGACCCCTGGCAGTGGACACGATCACTCCCAGGTGCCTCTCTCAGATGTTAGAGCCCAGGTAGCCCGTTATTTTACTGAGGGGCTGTGGGTAATGAAAAGGCAAGAGAGATGGCAAGAACAACAGTAGAGGAAGACTTGGGACAAATCCTACAAGACTTGGACTAAAGCTCATTTTGAAGCATATTCTGTGGCGGTGATGGTGGCAAAGAAAAAAAATACTTTTTTGCCATCATTGTGTCTGCAAACTATTTTCCAGTGGAGCTGTTCCAGGTGGTCAGAGGCTTGGTGGGATCAGACCTGCAGGAAGACTCCTCAGTGGCCGACTGTGACTATTTTGCACAACACTTCGTAGATAAAATCTCTTGCATCCTTACCAACTTCGACTCTACATTAGCAGTAACAAAGTCAGATGATGTCAGTGTTCCAACTTGTCCAACTGTTGGGACATTTTTCAATTTATTCATCTGAGGATGTGAACAGAATCCTTGAAGGTTTAAGGCTTACCACCTGCTTGTATGTCCCTTGCCTTTCTAGCTACTTAAATCGGGGGGGGGGGGCTGGCTGACTGACTGGATCTGAGAGGTAGTGAATGCCTCCTTGAGAGGGGCTATGGTCACCCCAGCTTTGAAATAGGCTGTGGTGCATCCACGACTAAAGAAGTGTACTCTGTACCCAGGAGATTTCATATCCTCGTTGGGGACTATGTGGCCAGCAAGACCCCATCATGCTGGCAACCCATAGGGACCACATTACTCAATTCTTGGCCTATTTGCACTGCCTCCCAATCTGTTTCCAGGCACAATTCAGTGTGCTGGTGTTGACCTTTAAAGCCATATATGACTTGTAACAAGCATACCTCAAAGACTACCTACTCCCTTATGAACCTGCCCAAGTACTACAGTCATCATTTGAGGACCTGGTTCGGGTGCCCCCTTAGGTAGGTGGCAACTTGGGAGGGGCCTTTGCAGTTGTAGCACCAAGTCTTTGTAACACTGGTATTCAGAGAATTATTGCCTCTGAATGTGGAGGTTACTTTTAGTCCTTTTAGTAGCTAATAGCTGCTGATAGACCTGTCCTCCCTGAATCTGTCTAATTCCCTTTTAAAGCCCACTATGTCTGTGGGCTTCAGGAAATACTCTGGCAGCATATTAGACATTTTAACCAACTGTTGAATAAAACAGTATTTCCTTTTGTCTGTCCTAAATCTACTGCCAATAAACTTCATTGTATGCCCTCAAGTTCTAATACTTTGGGATAGGGAGAAAAAGCTCTCTCTTTACACCCTCTCTACCTCATAATTTTGTTTCAGTTTTCAGTTTAGTCCCAGCCTCTTCAGATTTTTCTCATAGGAAAGGTGCCCTTAATCATCTTAGTTGCCATCTTTTGTACGTTTCCAAGCTCTGCAATGTCCTTGTTGACATATGGTGACCAGAACCGCACACAGTATTCCACATGAGACCTCACCATAGATTTATATAGGGGTATTAGAACATTGGTTATTTAATTTTCAATCCCTTTCCTAATAATTCCAAGCATAGAGTTTGCCTTTTTCACTGCTGCAGCACACTGTGTTGTAGCTTTCATTGAACTATCCACTGTAGCCCTAAGGTCTCTTTCCTTCTCAGTATCAGCAAGTTCAGAACCCTGTAACACATACTTACAGTTGGGGAATTTTTGTTCTAGTGCCCATCACCGTCTGCTTACCTTCATTGAATTTACATGCCAAATTGTTGCTCTCTTACCAATTTGTGGAGATCCTCCTGGAGCTCTTCAGTCAACATTGGTTTTCATCATCCTGAATAATTTTGTGTCCTCTGCAGAAATATGGCTACTGTAACGCTCACTTCCAGTTCCAGATCATTTATGAACAAATTAGCACTGGCTGCAATAATGATTCTTGTGGGACTGCAGTTTATTTCTTTCCACTGAGAAAATTGTCCATGTATTCCTACTCTCTGCTTCTTGTCGTTTAACCAATTTTTAATCCATAAGAGGACATGTCCTCTTGTCCCATGACTGCTACACTTATGCAGGAGTCTTTGGTGAGATACCTTGTCAAAAGGCTTTTGGAATTTCCGAGTATTGTCTACCAGGTTGCTCTTATATACGTGTTCGTTCATTTTCTCAAAGAGCTCCAAATGGTTGGTGAGGCAGCCCTTTACAGAAGCCATGCCAATTTTACCTCAGTAGGCTTTGCTCCTCTGTGTGCCTAATAATTCTGTCTTTGATTACAGTTTCTACTAATTTGCCTGGGACAGACATTAAGGTAACTGGCCTGTGATTTCTTGGTTCTCCCCAGATCCTTTTTTAAAAATTGGTGTAAAGTTTGCTACTCTCCAGTCTTCTGGTACAGCGGCTGAATTTACATGTACTGGTTAGTAGATCAACAGTCTCACATTTGAGTTCCTTAAGAACCCTTGGGTGTATGCCGTGAGGACCTGGAGATGTACAGGGTTTTATTTTTCCCAGTATCTCTAGAACTTCATCTTTTTTCACCATATCTTGACTTATTTCTTCAGTCTTTCTTCTTGAAAATAGTGGCTGCAGCCTGGGTACATGCCCCACTCTTGCCCCGGTGAACACAGATGCGAAGCTTCTCTGACATCTCCCTTTAGCAATCCTTTTATTCCTTTTATTCCTTTAGCAATCCTCCAAAGGCCCCACTGCTTCTCTTTTTGGTTTCCTGTACTGGATATTTTTAAAGAAATGTTTACTCTTTTTCTTGATGCTTTTAGCAATCCGCTCCCCAAATTCTCTTTTTGCAAGAAGGTTTTTTGCCTTTCGTGGCTTTCTTAACATGGGTTGTTACTGTGTGGGCATCCTTTTGGACTTGGGCGTACCTTCCCTAACCTGGGAAATACATTCTACCAGGGTTTCAATTAGTGTGGTTTTAAATAGCTTCCAAATATCCTCTAGGGATTTGATTCTCTTGTGTTTCCATTTCAGCTTCCTTCTGACTAGTTCCCTCATTTTTGCAAAATTCCCTCCTTGGAAATCAAATGTTACTGTTCTGGCTTTTATGGGTAACTTACCATTGACATGAATGCATTGTGATCACTGCTCCCAGTTCGTGCAGCAACAACCTCTTGCAGTTAGTAGGTAGAGGAAATGGACTCAGGAGCCAAAGCTGGACCAAGGCACAGTTTACTTTGCTCACTATCTGCTGGTACATATATACTGACTTCCAGTGTATTTATACACAGACTGTGACTGCAGCCCTCTCAGCATTCATGGAAAGGTTTTCCATCTTCTAGTCAGAAATCTTCCTATATCCTTGATTCTTATTCTTCAGGTGGTAGTTAACAGTGTAAAGAAATGCTGACCCAGAATTCTCACCCTTTCTCTGTGACTAGGAGCTGGAGAATGCAGAGTTCATCCCCATGCCTGAAACACCTTCTCTTGTAAGTCTAGCCTCCTCAGGATCTGAGAAGGAGACTCTTCCCTACGAAGAGTTGAAGGGACTCCACTTGGCATCTCCTCCTCCTGTTGATACCAACAAGTCCACAACAGAGTCCTGGGTAATGTAACCTTTTGTCCTCTTATGGAACCTTTCACAGTGGTTTGGAGCTACGGGCAGAAATCG
Source organism: Gekko japonicus (assembly GCF_001447785.1). Taxonomy (NCBI): domain Eukaryota; kingdom Metazoa; phylum Chordata; class Lepidosauria; order Squamata; family Gekkonidae; genus Gekko; species Gekko japonicus. Next base: position 393,710 of record NW_015172034.1, on the reverse strand, counting down.
TGCTCACAGAGATTGGCTTAAAAGAGAGTGTTTATATAAAAAGAAAGGATAAGGGGCACGCTAATGATGTAAAATGAGATTACTAGATTGACAAGATACACAGTATATTAAGGTAAGATAATTCAGACCAGCCTGAACATGGACTGTACATGTGAAAGTGTCTTTTTTAAGGCTAGTTAATATGGTTGGTGAAAAATTAACCCCAAGACCATTTTAGGGGAAGACCAGACTGGTGAGAGTATTTAAGGACGTCATGGTCTGTTCTGCCCCTATAGAAATCGGGGGGGGGGTGTTGTTCATTCTCATTTCTCGTAAGATCAGAGGCCCTCCTGACTTTCCCACCAATCAAAGAAGCTCATCTTGTGGGCACATGAGATTGGGCCTTTTCAGTGTTAGCCCCACGGTTATGGAACAACCTCCCCAGGGCAGTAAGCCTCGCCCCCTCCCTTTGTCTTCAGGAGGCAGTCAGTTTTATTTGTCTAATTAAGATTTGACTAATTTAGTTTTTTAATGTATTATTTTGTTTTATTTATTTATTTGATTTATACTCCGCCTTCCCCACTAAAGCAGGCTCAGTCCTAATCAAGATTTTAAATGGAGGTCTTCAATGTGTTTTTTATAATCATTTATATTGTAATCTGCCTTGAAGTCTACACGGTAGAAGGTTGGCTAATAAATTTTTTAAATAAGAAAATAACATAAATATTCAGCGATCTAAACAGGGCTGAGGGAGGGGTTTTAAATTTTTTTGCAATAGATGTTAATAGCTACAATCAGAACCTTGATATTATTCCCAAAGGAGGGAGTGATTCAGGTTTGTGGCTGGAGAGTTGGCAACAGTTTGTCTTTGAGCTAATATTTTAGTGTACCAGTTTTTCAAGAATTCTGATTCCAATATTTAGTATTTTGATCCGTCTCTCCTGAGCATCCATAGTTTTTTACTGTGTCTTGGGACGTCATCGGTCTTGAAGATTTTATTTGTTTGTAGATACTGACAGATTTATTCCTGAATCCTCCTCCCTGTGTAGCAGCACCTCTTTGATACAGCAGAAGCTTGCAGTGCAGAGAAGACATCTGTGGTGCCGACAGCATGCAAGTGCAGTTTGCTGCAGGCTGAACTAGAACGACTGAATGGTTTGGTATTAAAATGCTTGGCTGACCAGAAGAAGCTGCAGCAGGAAACGGCTCGTCTCAGTGCTCAGCTTCAGAGTCTTTCTAGGACGGAAGGAACACAGCCGGTAAGGGTGCCTTCTGAGGAAACTGGCAGATTTATATGCCAGATGTTAAGTGTTCTTGCAGTCCACTGAAACTGGTTTGGATTTATATCTTGACTTTGGACAGACCAAAGAGGCTAGAGTGTAGCAGAGTAACTTAGGCTCTTTATATTTCTTTTGTTTGAAAAAGTTGATTGAGGCAATAGTGGTCTGGTTGTAAGATGGAAGTTTCTCCATCAGTTGTGGTCTGGGGAGCTAATGTCAGCCTGAACTAGAAGCAGGAAGGGTCTTCCTTTACATCATTCCACGTATGTTTTTCTTCATTGCTTTTGTGTGGAACATTTTAGATGTACAGTCAGGGGAAAGTTATGATGGTGAAATAATAGTTGCTTCTCTTTTCAGCTCTCTTTCTCATATAAAGCTGGAGGTGGGGAATTGTCCTGTTACTTTTTAAGAGAATTTTTATGTCCAGTTAATTCATTGTTGTAGAGGCAGATGAGGAAGTCTCTGAGAAGTAATCGGGTTCTTGTAATACTTCCTTACAATCTGGGCAAATGGGTGTTAGCCTTTGCACTTCAGTATTTTACTGTTTGTACATTTTTGTGTACAATAATGGAACTCAGCACAACTGTAATTAACATAGATATCCAGTTAATGTAATATGTCAACTATACCTTTACTATATGGAGAATGATTTTCTTGTTTATCTGGACAGTTGGAGGCTCATACCAAAGCCACACAAACATCTAAGGAAGAGATGGAAGCGGATCCAAAGCCTGACTTGGATTCTGACTCCTGGTGTCTCCTGGGACCTGATTCATGCCGCTTCAGTCTCTAGTCTTTTGAGTCCACTGGAATCCATCCAATTTCACAGCACGCTAACTGAATGCAAGAGCAGCTCTCCTGAATCCAGGTCTTTTGTGAAAAAGGAGATTAGATTCTCCAGAACAACATCCCTGTATGCGTGTGTGTGTGTGTGGAGGACCCTCTTAAGCTATGAGCATAGAGAGTGGCAGAGCTCCAAGCTCTAGCCAGGGGCATACTCCAATATCAGAACAGCAGCAAGCTCTCGTTATATCAGCCTGTCCTTAAAGTCAAGTAGCCACACCACAGGAATTACTCTAATTGCTGTAATCTCTTCATTCTTTCACAACTTCCCGAGGGCAATATTTGAGCCCCCAACATTAGTCACTTCATCTTCAGGCAAGTAAAAGGAGAAAACTATGTATCAAAATTGACTGGGCCCCAATATCGCAGTCAGGTTGAAAATGTCCTGAAAGGTTAAGGGGCAGGACCCCTGCCTCTGTGGGAAGCCAGGAAAAGAGCTTGCTCTGAATGTAGATGAGAGCTTGCAAAACAGAGAAATGGTAGCACTTACGTCTTTCACTTCAGATGCATTTCTAGCCCTATATCCTCCAGTCTGTACAGAACGTGTTTAAAGCTTTAACTTAAAGGGATGTTTGGGAGAGGATCTCAGGCACCCATTTTTAGCACTTCCTGCTAAGCAGAAACAAACAAACAAACAAAAAACTAGCTGAAGCTTCCTGTTATCCAAGAAGAGTTCTCAACAGCTGTTTTCAAGCCAGAGAAGGAATGTGTAGAATTTGAATTTAGACAGTTATTTGTTCCATCTGTTCAGCTTGATTTGAATACCAGAACTTCTCTGGTTGTGTGCCTGGTTTCTTAGAAGAGCTGTTGAACGTCTCTTACTCTACCCCCTACCCCAATTTTTGCTTCCTGTCCAGTATCTGAGCCCAGAAGGCAGCTGTGCAGGCTTTAACAATGCACTGTGAACATACTACTGGCAGTGCTTGGCCATATGTCACTTCAAAGCCTTTTGTATACTATCAGTAACAAACTGTTTATGAAGTAACTTTGATTGCAGGATAGTCCATTTTCCCATTAACTATTGAAAGTGATACTTTTGCTAATTAGTTTGCCCAATTGATTAAAATATGGAGTAGACATATCTCCTGGTGGGCACATCTGTGTTCCTCTCCACAGTTCCTGACAGTCTAACCTAACTCTCTAGAATAGTCTCTGTACCTTCCTTGTATTCCTTACTTTTGATCTATCAAGATGGGTAGCTGTGTTAGTCTCTCTCTAGCAGTAGAAAAGAGCAAAAGTCCAGTAGCACCTTAAAGACTAACAAAATATGTGGCAGGGTATGGGCTTTTGTGAGTCACTGCTCACTGAAGAAGTGCTACTGGACTTTTGCTCTTTTCTACTGTTACTTTTGATCTGGTTGTGTTATATTGTGATCTTGGTCTCCCATACTCCTGTCTCTAAGATCTCTAGGTACACTTCTCTTCTAGAAGTATACTCAGGCTTATGAAATATTTTCTGGCTGGAGATGGGTGCCAGAGCATCCTTCTAGGAATAGCACATTTTTTTAAAGCTTTACCTGGTTCAGTTTTAAACCAGTATATAGAAAAGAAGCAGGCAGGTTTTTTTCCTGTGTTCAGCCCCAAGATCAAGGAGGCTTGCCTTCTTTACTATTGGAGGGGAACACAAAGAACCTGAATATAATGAATTCCAAATTGTTCAGCAGATGATTGTGACATTTGATTGTTCTTTATACACGGGATCTCCTGTAAGTATTGGAGCTGCTTTGTATGAAAGTTATACAGTAGGGATTTTGTAAGAAAAGAACTAAGCCTGGGCCATGTCCAGTATAGATTGACTGAGCTGATGGGGGTTGCTCTCCTGCAGTGCACTGCTATCTTTATTTCTCAGTGTTCCATGTTGGAAAACAAAGTGCAGTGTTTCCCTTGGAGCTACTGTAGTAGTGGATTACTATACTGAGAGGGACCTGTGCTTCACAGCAATATGTGCCTTAATAACGGATTCACACTGTCCAATATGTGCCTGTTACAGACCACGATTTATGCACCAACTATTTTATGCAACCAAAGAAGCATTTTAACGCAGACCTTGTTCTGGACTTGTGAGTGAAGGACAAGTGGGCCAGGATGCCTTGGAGCGGTTTCAGACCCACATCCCTTCCCCATCCAACAGTGCTAATTATGCAGATGTTGGTCTCTTGCTAGCACTGTTGTTGATTTGTTATAGTAGATCATGTCTTATATCTGCACTGACACTAGCTGAAAACTAGTTTGTCATTATCTATGAGATGTTCATTGGTGGAATGGTTTGAAGTTTTCTTTTAAATAAACATTGACACTTATTAGCCTACATGTCCTGGCTCTTTTTAAAAGAAGGTGATACTTGCTTACCTGCACCTCCCTGGTGGCTATGTCAGCACTGAAGTTCTGATTTTGCTAAGATGGAACAAACTTGCTCACTTTAAGTTTACATTGTTCTACACTTGCCACAATGTTAACATGAAAGGAAGTGCCTGCATTCTTCAGTAAGAGTGTGCCTCTTTACTCCTATACAACTTAACCATTGTATACTATCAATCACTACATTAACATGACAGGAGTAACCTGTATTGGTGAGATATCTCTGCTTTAGTTGAGTTGCTTTTGATAGGTTTTTATGTCTCAGACATGTGATTGAGAATGGGTTCTCTGCTTTCTGAAAATACTTGGAGATGATATCTACCCTTTCTGACATGTATGCTTGGTAAAGAGTAAACAAGTATATTTGCTGAAGATAGCAGGAGTACACACTGTATCTGCTGAAGTGCGATGTGTTTCTCCTAGCCAATAAACACTCTTGGGAACAGGCTGTGTGTACTTTGACAATAGAATAAATATTATGTAGCCCAATAAACAGTGGTCAAATTTGGTTGAATTATTCTATTTGTATCATGGGGAAGGATAAGAATTCCTTTGAAGCAGGATACTAAATTTAGACTTTTAGACTCCTAGGCTATGCCCAAAAGGTGTACACTATTGTACATGCTGTGAAACTGTCTTACACTGAATCAGAACCATTGTTCCATCAAGGTCAGTACCCTCTGCTCAGACTGGCAGCAGCACTCCAGGGTCTCATGCTGAGGACTTGCACATCATCTATGACCTGTTCCTCCTAGAAATGCTGGGAACTGAATCTGGGACCTTCTGTTACTAGGTCAGTGGTTACAGTGCTAATATTTTCAAATTTTGATATTTTAAAATGAGTTTCCCCCCCCAGGATTCTACTCCGTAGCCACAGAAAACACTGGTCTTATTAAAAACCATTGTGAAATGCATTAAACGGTATCCATGTAATCTGTCAAAAAGCTCATTATGAGAGACAGGAGATTCATAGACTGCAACCCTTGTGTGTATGGGGTTCTTTTTTACAACAATCCACTTATGAATTAAACTACTGCTGTATTCCCATCTTCAAAGAATGCCTGCCCATCTCTATTCAGTATGTAGCTTAGCTTGCAAATTGAACAGGTGAGAAGGAAAATGGTTGCCTTACATCTGAAGGTAAGCATTGTTATAGGGCTTGATCTGAGCCAGAAGTCAGTCATAAGATGTAAGCACTTCTGAGTGTGTAAAATCTTCCCTTCATGCATGCAGTACTCCACAGAATTGGAATTAAAGGCTACGTTTCAGAGACCAGAAATTTAACTGGCTTTGCTGAGGAAGGAGGCAGGGGTCAGCACTTTTCTGTAATATCACACAATTGCATGTTGTCATAGCTTTCACTTTGTACAAAACATGTTTCTAGTTTTTATAAGAACTGTTTATTGAGGAGACTTTTCTAATTTATTTATTTAATAACATTTATATCCCACCTTTCCTCTTGCTTCCAGGCGGCTTACAAATAATAGCTAAACATCCCAACCTAAAACCAAAGGTAAAGTAACAACCCCAATTCCTCCTGCTATTCAAACCCCCTCCAAAACTCTGGCAAACAGGAGGGGGGCTCCTCTCATTTCTTCAGGGAGCCCATTCTGCAGAGCTGGAGCCATGATGGGAAAAGCCTGGGCCCTGGTCAATGCCAGACTGGCCACCCTAAGTGGTGGGCTAGCCGATAGATGGCTGCCTGGTGGTGCACAGGAACATACGGAAGATGATGATCCTTCAAATATGTGGGTCCTAGATTCTGATGGAAAAAGCCTCCCTGGCAGTCTTTGAGCAGTGACTGGACAAACACTTGTCAGGGATGCTCTAGGCTGATCCTGCATTGAGCAGGGGGTTGGACTAGATGGCCTGTATGGACCCTTCCAACTCTGTGATTCTATGATAAGTGCTTTAAAGGTCATAATGCACTTGGAAACAGACAGGCAGCCAATGAAACTGTTTCAAAATGGGCAGCATATATTCCCTTTGCCTAGCCCAACAGCAGTTGGAGTGCTACAATCTGGACAAGTTGTAGTTTCCAAGTCGTCTTTAGGGGCAGCCCCAGATATAATGCATTACAGTAATCCAACTGTGAGGTTACAGAAGCATGGATCAATGTGGTCAGATCAGCTGAGTCTAGGTAATGAGAAAGTTGGCAGATCAGATGCAGGTGATAGAAGGCAGCCTTGACCACAATGCCAACCTGCTTTTCAAGCAGGAAGGCGGGGTCCATGAGCACCCCAAGCTCTTAATCTGCTCTGAAAAAACCAACATTACACCTTCTGGGACAAAAGGATTCAGTTCCTCTAGAATATCAGCCTTCTCAACTAGCATTACCTCTGTCTTGTCTGGATTCAGCTTCAGTTTGTTCTGCTTTACCCACCTAACCACAGCAGCAAAGCACTGGTTCAGAACCAAGATGGATGAATCTGGAGGCTTGTTCTACGTACAGGTGACACCCAACCCCAAAACTCTGGACTATCTCACTCAGCAGATCTTAGTTGAAGAGCATGAGTGAGAGAATAGAACCCTGAGGTACACCACAAGACAAATCCCATCTGGTTGATTCTTGCCCTCTAGTGGAGGTCTCTGTGTCTAGTTAGACAGAAAAGAGTGAAACCAACTCCATATTCAGGCTGATGGATAAATATGGAGCAGTCAACTGTATAAAAGGCCACTGAGAGGCCCAACAGTATCAGCAGGGAAGACTGTCCCGTCCATATTTAAATGAAAATCATCCACCAGTGCAATTGAAGTCATAGTGCCAAACCCTAAGCCATTACTGAATAGAAATAGGATCTGAATTTAGAAACTGTTTGGAAACTGTTTTCTTAGGTGGATGTAGGAGAACTACAAAAACAAGCATTGCTACTTTGTTAGCTACTCTGAGCACATGCAGAAAACAAGGGGCAAGAGAGAGCCTATGTGCCATTGGGAAAAGCTGTACCGGCTTCAACCTTTTGGGATTTTGTTTGTAAGTGAAGTTCTGGAATATTTTACAACCATTGTGTCATACTCCCAGTATACAAGTTTCTTAAAGGTGCACACTGTCTGAATCTTATATCCTAAATTTTCCCAAAGTCAAGCACTTCAGTGATTTCCAGCATACTTTAACAACCAGTGAGGTGAAGTAGGAGTTTGTGGACACCACCTCTTTTATACCTGCCTTCTTTAAAGCAATATAAAGAATACACATTTAGCCTGCACTTTGAAAATATGGGTCAGAGAAAAGCTGTAGGTATTACAAACCACAAAACCTGTTAAAGCTTTGCACTGTATAAAGTGAGACTGTGTTTTGGGGGACAGGTGTGACACATATTTTGGCAATACGGCATGCTTTACAGTCTCACATTCATTAACGTATATTTTCCCCATTGTCCAAATTACCATCTTTCATGAATAGCAAAGTGAGTTTGTTACTGGAAAAAGTACACATGCAAGCTGGGAAAAGTACACATGCAAGCTGAACCATTCTGCTTTTAACACACTTGTTCTCCTTACTTGTCAAACACTCTCCCTGGCTGGCTCACCCCAATGCCTACCTTCTCATGAACTACATCACTTTTCCTGAGGGTACAGTTACATATAAAGAGGTGGGAACTGAACTTCTCCAAGCCCCATGTAGTGGTTAAGAGTGACAGACTCTAATCTGGAGAACCAGGTTTGATTCCACACTCCCCAACATGAAGCCAGTTGGGTGACTTTGGGTCAGTCACAGTTCTCTCAGAACTAATTGTTGTAGATTTTCTGGGCTGTATGGCTGTGGTCTTGGCATTGTAGTACCTGACATTTTGCCAGCAGCTGTGACGGGCATCCTCAGGGATGCACAGAAAGATGGAGTACAGCCTGGAAAATCTACAACAACTAATGAACTCCGGCCATGAAAGCCTTCGACAACATCTCTCACAGAACACTCTCAGCCCAAAAAATAATGCCTAGCTCACCACCTAGTGGTGCATAATGCTAAAAGAGCTACAACTTTTGACTGCTAAACAATCTTAGGATCTCCTGACTATACTAAACACACTGCCATACGATTATTATTATTATTATTATTATTACTCCCATGATCAGTGTTCCCTCTAAGCTGAGTTAGTGTGAGCTAGCTCATAGTTTTTTTAGCCTCTGGCTCACGCATTTTTGTCTTAGCTCAGGAAGGATGGCTCCAGAGCAAACTGATTTATGCAGTAGCCAAATCACCTGCTCACAACTTTATTGCCAGTAGCTCACAAAGTAGAATTTGTGCTCACAAGATTACACAGCTTAGAGGGAACATTGCCCATGATCTCCTACAGCTATTTTCTCACAGACTGTCTTGAAGAAATGTTGATTTACTAGTATTTACAAGTGATTAAAAATGGCTTTAAAACCCAGATGTGAGAGGGTGGTATGCAGTGTTTCAAGTAGGTATTGCCCCTTCCCACTCCTGTTATGTTTTGACATTCAAGATAGATAAGAATGCTCTTTACTACAGTGTCCAGCCTAGGTAATTATAAGGCCTTCATTTCAGCTCTGTTCCTGGCAACGGTATTGCATATAAGAACAAAGAATGTTTCTCTTAAATATATTTCATAAAGAGCCTAAAATGACTACAAGGATTTAATGAAGTTTGGGGGAATCCTGGTCTTCTGAAAATTTTCAGTAGTATCTCTGACCCAGCACCGTGGCAAGAGCCAGACAAAATTTAAGTGCTTCCGTATACAATGCAAGGGATTCTTATGAAGAAATGCACAGAAGAAAGAATCGGGATCAGTCAGTGGTAGTAGTGATACCAACTGAGGCTTCCTTAAGAACATAAGAGAAGCCAATGTTGGATCAGGCCAATGGCCTATCCAGTCCAACAACACAGTGCCCAAAAATACCATGTGCCATCAGGAGGTCCACCAGTGGCTCAACCCAACTGCTCAGCAATTTCATGGAGTGCCCACAAGTTTTTGTATTGTGAGAAAGGGAGAAAAGTACTTTCTCAACCTGCACTATCCCATGCATAACCTTATAAACTTCGATCATGTCACCCCTCAGCCGTCGTTTCTCCAAGCTAAAGAGCCCCAAGCACTTTAACCTTTCTTCATAGGGAAAATGTTCCAACCCTTTTAACATTCTAGCTGCCCTTTTCTGCACTTTTTCCAATGCTGTAATATCCTTTTGATGTGTGGTGACCAGAACTGTACACAGTACTCCAAATGAGCTCGCACCATTGATTTATACAGGGGCATTATGATACTGGCTGATTTGTTTTCAATTCCCTTCCTAATAATCCCCAGCATAGCGTTGGCCTTTTTTATTGCAGTCGCACACTGTCTCGACATTTTCAGTGAGTTATCTACTACAACTCCAAGATCTCTCTCTTGGTCAGTCTCCGCCAGTTCAGACCCCACCAACATGTATTTATAGTTAAGATTTTTGGCTCCAATGTTAGGATTTTTTAATCCAATGTGTGTCACTTTGCACTTGGCCACACTGAACCCCATTTGCCACTTTGACGCCCACTCGCCCATCCTCAACAGATCCCTTTGGAGTGCCTCACAATCCTCCCTGGTTTTTAAACTATTTTAAGAAGTATTGATCATAATACACAACATGAGGGATTTAATAATCTACTCACAATTTGTGGGTAATAATCTACTCACAACTTTACACACCTGTATTTTTTGTTTGAAAAAAATGAAGCCACAGCCATTAGAATGCTCTCTGCTATTTGTCCTGTCAAACTGAGGGAAATGGCAGAGGGTGCCAATGTAACTACTCCTGTTGAAGTTTTCACTTGGGTCTGTTACTAGCAACGTCTCTTTTGCTGTGGTGGTGGTGGTGGTCTATTCTTAATGTTTTTGCACTTGGGAATGTGTCTCCCGGCTACCTTAGGGGCAAACTGACGTGTGCAGTACGGGCACAATTTGTAGTCTGGATTCTCCATGGGGGGTGCTGGAAGAAGGTCTGAGGCCTTCCCCCCTTTGGAGATTACTCGTTGCACCTCACGAGCCCTACGCAGTGTGTTGATGAAAGATTCATGCTTCTGTCTCCAGTTGCTTTGATTAGATTGCATACTGCTTTGCTTGGAGCCATCACTGCTTATGGTCGAAGTTCTTTTCTGTAGTGACAAAGGGGAGAAGGAAAGCCATTAGTGTAATCTTGTTGCTTCAAAATGTACAGTCTTTCCTGCCAGTGTTCTTGATGTAAACCCAAATCAGTTGTCCTATGTGTGAAAGTGGGACATTTCTGTTGCTGTAAATTCCCAGTCCTTCGAAGCAGTTAAACAAATGGAGCCCCAAGATGCATGTGTATGGCTGGTGGCCTCAGCAGGTATAGAGATAGGGCTTATACAGAAAAATGCATTTTAAAAGGCATGGGAGCTTCCTTACATTCCACTGCAGGCCTACACTTCCTCTCTAATCCAAAGCCACCGCTATTTTTAATATCTGAATATTATACCGTAGTTGGAGTGCAGATGAAATCACTTGAACTGGGAAGGATTAACAGAATTAACTTTGTGAAAGTGTACAGACTTTCTGAAAGAGCAAGCTTCCAACTCCACTAGAGTCTGCACTATAATCAAGTGTGAAAATTTTCTTCATCCCCATGATCCTTTGCTGTACCCTGCTAAACTCCTGACCTCAATGCTGTTTGTAGCATGGTTTTACAGATTAGTTGTGGGTGACTCAGCTTGATTAGTTATGGTTCTTTCTGTACTATGAAAGAAGCTATACAAACTATACTTATCTAAACAAAGTCTTGGTGTCAATCAAAACCTTACTGAGTCTCCAGTTACTTTTTCAAGTTCTTTACTCAACATAATTGATGTTTGACAGTCATTATACACAGAACTGCATTTAAGAGGGTAAGTGCAAATTAAAGGTACTTTTGGATTATCAGGGTGTATAAGGGAGGGAAGATAGCATGGTATAGCCTGATCTCGTCAGATCTCGGGAGCTAAGCAGGGATGGTACTTGGAAGGGAGACCATCAAGGAAGGCTGCAGAGGAAGGCATTGGCAAAACCACCTCTGCTTCTCTGCTTCCATATTCTTTAGGGATGATTCCAAAGAAAAGAGAATTGAGCTGCACCTTAGCTAGACAAGGTGGGAACTAGAGGGTGGTCCAAGAGCATTTGATGTAATTACATTTTTAAAGGGTGGATAGCTTGGCAGACCCATGGGAATCACTCTGCTTCACAGATCAGAAATAGTATATAAGTAGGTAAGTGTCTTACCTGAGAAGGATCCGAGCCCATCAAGAGATTATATGCCTCTAATTCAGTGCCCTTTGCTCTGGCTTTACTTGAATCAAATACTTTTCTCTTGGAGCCATGATTCTTGCTGCAGATACTTATGTGCTTCTCCAACCTGGAACAGTAAAGCTTCCGTCCACAAAAACTGCATTCACCCCAGTCTTCTACACTACTTGGTGCCTCCATGTATGGTAGTGGTGGTGCTCCTGCCATACAGTCAGGCTGTCCTAAAAGGAGTGCTGTTGGAGGCTGGTCATGCCTGGAAGCCACCTCTGGACAAAGAGCTGCATTTTCCTGGGCAACATTTTCTCGAATTTTACTGTTGCTAGCCATCAACCGTTGTTTTTTGAGCGTTTCCATATGGAGCTCTAAGGGAACTGGGGTCATCTCTGTGGAAGCTACAGGGATATTCGGAGCAGTTTTCCTGTGACCATCACTTGGCTGGGCTCTAGATCTGGAAAGGTGCCTCCAAGAGATGTCTGCTGCTTTCCTCTCAGGCATCCATAGTCCTCGCTCCTTTCTTGCTTTCACCTCTGCCTGCTGCCTCTCCCACTGGATCCTCCGGAGCTCCTCTTCTGTCCTCCTCAGCTTCTCCCTGAGTAGAGCCTCTTTCCTCTGGATCTCCTGCTCCAAATTCCTACCAGCAGCCTCCAGTTTTTGAATGTACCCTGACTCTGCCCTTCTTGGATGAGAACCTTCTCTCTTTGATTGCTCGATTGAAACAGGAAAAGGCACTCCAACATGCTGGGCCTTGACTGCATATGATCTTCCTTTTTTCTCTGAGCTAATGTTAGGAGAAGGTGTCTCTGTAGCTGGTGGGTTTGCAACTTGCCAAGAGCTAGGTGTGGAGCCATTCTCAGCTTTTTGATGAAAGACTGGCTTTAGTGGGTATGCCCTGTCTACACCTCTCCGCTTGGGTCTCCAGTGGGAGGATAGAGTGCTAGCTTGTTTCTTGAGGTACCAGTTGTGAGGACCAGCTGACCAGAAGCCGGCATTCTCCGAAATCAGCTGGCTACTTTCTGCAGGCTCAGAACAGGAAGCACTCCGGCCTTTTTGGATATAAACATCTTTTAGCTTCTTATCTTTGTTAGACAGGAGTTGTTGCTGGATATTAGCCCTCAGGTGTTCTAACCTTGGCTGTTCTCTAAGGGCCTCTGCATGACATTTCTCCTGGCTTGTCGCAGGAAGATTGGGATTGGAGATCATTGGATCCACATGGGAACACACAGCCAGCTGCAACTGAGCCATTCGGCATTTATAGCAAATCCTGGGGAAATACCACAAGCTAAGTATGCTGTGATTAGGGCTCTCATTCTAACATCTTGTTTCCCCCACTATATTAGGAAAATGAGATACAAAGATTCACCAGTCCTAGGGGGAATTTATAAAGGTGTAGAGAGGTTGCCCAGGACCTCCAAGAGTGATTCACAAAACACATCACTGGCATATTGGAAAGATATTGCACCAGTACAATAACCAGGATCCCAAGGTTTGCCCAAATGTTGCATAAGCACTCCCAGGCAAACTGGGAGTCTTTGTAAATCTGTCAACACTAAGAACTGAGGGAAGGTATAAGAAATGGGCTGGGAGTGAGATTTAGCACTGAATCAAAATTTATTAAAATATTTATATACTAATTTTCCCACCAAGCATAGTTGCTTGAGGCAACTTATACAAAACCAGTAGTTTCCCTTTTCTGCTACTTGACCTACAGGAGACAGGGATATACAAGTCCTTGTTGCCTCCTTTGATGGGCCTTCTTAGCTACTGTTTCAGAAGGTTCTTCCTGTTGGCTTCCCTGCCTCTGTTCAAGGGCCCAGAGGGCTGTCTTCCCTGGATTTCTCCCTAACTCTCTATGGCTGAGGATGACAGTCTGATCTCTAGCTCTGTAGTGCTTTGTTTACTCTATCCATATCCACTCATGTTATGACCCCAGGTAGGATCTCTATCCAGCTGGCTGCCCCTCCCTTCATGCACTCAAAATAACAGAAGTAGAGCCCTGCTGGATCACACTAGTAGTCCTTCTAGGCCAGCATCTTGGTTTTTTTCAGTGAAACACCAGATGCCCAGAAGAACCACAGCAGGGGCACAGAGGCCAAAGCCTCCATCTGTGCTGCCCAAAACAACAGGCATTCAGATGTATCCTGTCTTCAAGCTTGGAGATCATGTTCAGCCACCATGACGTACAGTCCTTGCATTTCTCTAATCCTCTTCTATGCTAGCAACCATAAACCCATCCTGCAGAAGCAAGTTCCATGAGCTAGTTCCTCCTTTCAAGACTTTTGCTACACCCCATGAATCCTTAAGCTGCCTTAAAATCTATACACACCAAGTAGAAAGTATCCTATTAGCTGTAAAAGCATTGTTACAATCATATGAAATAGGTCAGGTGCTGAACTTAATCTTTGGTACAGGCAGATGTATGGTGATCTTGTAAGAGGTTTAGTTATTGAACCTGTGCTATGGCCTGATTGTTATCTGTTGAAGGCACAGTTCGTGCAACTTCCCCCACTCTGGAAGGGCGGCAGTCCAATTAGAGTGGATGGCTCTGAGAGGCTGATGGATCCAGTTGGATTCCAAGATGCCTTGAAAAATTTGAGACCCAACAGCAGTTGCATAAATACCCTTATGACAAGCCTGGAATACTGGGTCGGATGAGGCAATCAACAGGATTGTTCTTCAATGCCCTCTTTTTCTCTCTGGGAGGAACCCAGCCCCCATAATATGCTGTGATGGTGGGTGTCTTAAAGATGGGATCATGGCTACACTGTTATTGGCAGAAGACATGCCAGATCTCACAGAGCTGATATGAAAGATTATGAGGTGGCCATGTGAGTGGTATTACTGCTGTCACTGCTCTGGCAGAATTGTGGCTAGCTCAGTTATTTAAGATGATTTTGCTGTTGATGACCCCTAGACTGGAGACCCAAAATAAGAGGGAGCTAGCAATTAGCTGTTATACTTTACATGATGTTTTTGCTGATGTCAGATACATCATCAGATACAATCCAACTTGGATAATAGTTTGGAACTATATAGGTAGTAGAGGTGTCCGGAGTCCCACTCCCATATGGCCCATTTTTGGAAGCTTTCTATTTGCTCTTTTTGATGGATGTTAACAGAGCCTTGTGGGTTATGAAGGTAACCACTAGCAGCCTCTATCCTTGTCCCTCCTGGTTAGTAAAAGTTTGCCAGGCTATACTGACTAGATGAAGGAGACTGCAATGAAAATCATTAACATCTCATTATCTAAGGGTGTTTCCTCAAGGGTGTTAAAGGAAGCAGTAATATATCTTCTGTTAAAGAATCATTTGATCAGAAAATTCAGCCTGATAATAGGCTAGTTTTGAACTTGCCTTTTTGGGGTAGGTTTATAGAGACTGGTAGTGGAGCAACTCCAGGATTCCGGTCTTTCTTCAGGAGTAATTAGGGAATGGAGACTGCTTTAGTTACTCCGGTGGGTGATCTCTGTTTACAAGATGAGGAAAATATATTAGTGGAATAGAGCTGCAGTCGTTTAATTCTATCTGGCCATAATCTAAATGTTGTAGTAAAAGATTTCAAATCAGCATTCTGGGAGTTATCCTGCAGAATGCTACAGGGCTCTGTGCTATCTCCATATTGTTTAATATGTGTATGAGATCATCCCTGTTTTTATAGCTGGGCATCATCGGTGACCACCTCACAACTAGCTGTACATACCTAAGTCTCTGGGACACTGCCTGTCTGCTGTGGTCAAGTAGCTACCTGGGGACAGGCTGAAGTTTAATTTAGACAAGAGAATGGTAATTCTGGTTGGCTAAACTGAAGCTTTGGAGAGGTTGTGCTGCCTGCCCTTGACAGGGTATGTTTGTTACTGTCAGACTCAGCTGAAAGCTTGGCAGTGACTTTAGACACAGTTGTGGTATAAGCACTTATTGCTAACCTCTCTACCAGTTAAATGTAATACTCACCTTGTCCATTCTCATATCACAAAACTGTAAAATATACAGTACCTATACATAATTTTGTTTTGAAAACTACTGATCCCAAATGAAGTTTAAAAAATGGCATAAAGCTGATACTTTTTTTTTTTAATGCAGCATCTTGAAGACAATTGCAGCAGATGTTTAGGCTACAGAAGAAGGCACACTACATTTTATTTTCAAGAGTAACATTTGAATTAATGTCTCTAAGACTCCTAACTCTCTGTGAATTCTGTTGCTAATAAATTTGCTTCATTTATAACCTGCCTTTCTCCCAAGTGGGAATCTCCCCTATTTTATCCATACAATAACCTTGTGAAGTAGTGGGTGACTGGTCCAAGGTCACCCAGCAAGCTTCCATGGCAGCGTGGAAATTTTAACATGGGCCTCTAACCACAGCCCCCCAAACTGGCAGGGAAGGCCAGGGCTTTATTAGATATAAAATCAAAATATTTCACAAAATAATGCTCACCGCAGGTACTTGCCCGTTCAATTCTATACAGTGACCTTCCGCCCAGAAACTGAATGATGTGATGGAGGCTCGGTGGCTATAACAACTTGTTTCGCCACGCTGCTCCAAACATGCCTTCCGACCCGCACGCGCTGCCCCCGCTCCGCCCGCCTATTCTTATCCGAGTCTCGAGCCCGAGGGGTGACTGTTTACTACAGTTGCCTAGCAACAAGCATGCGGGCACGGCTTCCGGTTCCGCGACACTATTTCCCCGGCTTTCGCTTTTTCCTGAATGTTATTATTCAGTCTCCATGACACGGAATAATTCGCCGTTCTCGCCCGCGTTTTACCCAAGAAAAGGGCCCCCAAATTCCTTAACTCTATTATCACCAGAGACGCTGGGGCCTCTCTAGCCTCTGGAGAAGAGCGCAGCTCTATGATGATGGGAGCTAAATGCTGAGCCGTTAGCGGCGGTTGGGCTCGTTCCGCACACTGGCCCCTGGCTGGCTGGGGAAAGAATCGCGGCTTTCTGCTGTTGGATAAAACCTGGAGCAGCCACTCAATAGGCACGTCTCAGGGCTCTCGCCCTTTATTCTGTCCACGGGGCTGCAACTATGGGCGGGGTCTAAAGGACTGTCCCATCTACACTCACCCCACCCCACCCCGAACCTTTGCCCTTCGACCTTTCCCACCTTCTCCATGCCTGGCCTTGTAGGGGGCGGCAGTCCAGAGCCTCATGAAGCCCAGGGGCTACTCAGCCTGCGTCCTTACGCCGCAATCGGTGGAGGGTGGTGGTCGCAGGGACTTCATGTTCCTGCATTGGAAAGGGTGGAAATGGAGTTGGTCTCTGCATGCCTTCGTCTGTCTAGCGGTGTTTCTGCTCTTGATCCAGGTGGTACCTGCTATGGCTGAGGGAGACGGTCTCGTTTCAGTGGATTATGAAGTGTTTGGGAAAGTCCAAAACGTGTTTTTCCGCAAATACACACAGGTATGTGTGGTGTGTGCTCTGCCCTTAGTGTCTCCCCGGCAGCCTTTCTCGCTTGGCATCAATGCTGCTCAGTAGTGAGAATCTAACCTTCAGAGCTCTGGAGGCTTTGTATTATATATTTATTTAAAATATTTGTAGATTATCTTCCCACAAATAGCATTTGAGATGGTGCACAGTTACTACAAACATAAAATACAACATAAATTTTTAAAGCACCAGTAAAAACAAAATGGTAGGTACAGCTTATTCATCTTGTGTGTTGGTTGCTGTCAAACAGAACTTGTAGGATCCTGCCAGTTCTGACTAAACTGACTATTCTACCAGTTTTGACTATTGTGTGTTGTATGCACCTTGTTTTTCTTTTGTTCAGGCTCAAGGAAAAAAGTTAGGTGTGGTTGGCTGGGTCCAGAATACAGACTATGGCACTGTGCAAGGACAGATCCAAGGCCCTGCTCTCAAAGTGCGGCAGCTTCAAGAATGGCTTCGGAAGACAGGAAGTCCCAAGTCCTGCATTGAAAAAGCAGATTTCCGCAATGAAAAGAAAATAACCCACTTAGAACATAGTGACTTTTGCATTGTGAAATAATAAGAGAAGAATATTAAGTATAGGAGAAAAGATGGAACCCCATTCTACAAAAAACCCCGTGTCCTTTCATTTTCTCTTGCTATTAACTGTCACATTCAGAGATTCCTTTAGTTTAGGTGCTATATATTTTCATTACATTGTTATTGACTGTGCTGATATAAAGGCAAATCTGCTGACCTAATGATGTAATATGTATATTAGTTATTAATAAATACATTGCTTAAATATACATGGCCCCAACATATGTTCAAAAATGAATTTGAGACACTGGGAGTGAGTCACCTGGGAGGGCATAAAAGGATTGGGATTTGTTCCCAAGCCATCTACATTATGGTGTTTTTGTTGCATACTATTGTTTGTGTATCCATGTTTATATATTATTTTGTTTTTAGTTTTGTTAGCTGCTTCAGGTTCTATGTGAGTGAATAGTATGACATATAAATAAATGGAGGAAAAAAGAAAAATGGCCTATTCTTTACAATGAATTCTTTCTCTGATCTGTTTATAAAAACCAATCCTCAACATTTTGTCATGCTCATAATGATCAAGAAACATAATAATAGTTTATGCAGGTAAAGGGATAATGCTATGAAAGGGATGGGCTTAATTGCGGGTTCATGGGACAGATGGTAGGTTTAATCCTCATTGCAGTAGTGTCCCTGAATGCACACTTTTACGTTCTCTTGTATGAATATTTAACATTCACTTCTAGGGTGAAAATAAAGCTCTACACATGAGAATATCCTACTGCTTTTGGACACTGCATGCTGCTGTGCCTATGTAATATATACATATATGAAAGAACATAAGAGAAGCCATGTTGGGTCTCACCAATGGCCCATCCAGTCCAACACTCTGGCACACAGTGGCAAACCCCCCCCCCCGCACCAGGTGCCATCAGAAGGTCCAACAGATGGGCCAGAACTCCAGAAGCCCTCCCACTGTTGCTTCCCAAGCACCAAGAATACAGAGCATCATTGCCCCAGGCATAGTGTTCCATCTGTACCTTGTGGCTAATAGCCATTGATGGACCTCTGCTCCATATGTTTATCTTGAAGCTGTTTATGCTTGTAGCTGCCACCAGTTCCAATGCTATAATGTTTTTTTTGTTGTGTGGTGACCAGAACTGTACACAGTATTCCAAATGAAGCTGCACCACTGATTTATACAGGGGCATTATGATACTGGCTGATTTGTTTTCAGTTCCGTTCCTAATAATCCCCAAAAAGCAGTTGCCTTTTTTTTAATTGCTGTCACACAGAGGGCTTTCTGCCGGCATAAACTGAACCGGTTGGACTTACCTTTAAAGTTTAAAGCCCAAACTGGCCTCCCTTAAGTCCCGGACTCCTCCGGGTAGGTAAAGTAGGACTTCTTTTTTCTTTTTTTTTAAACAAACGCTCAGGGCGAAGCTTTGCCTGAGCGCATATCGCTTAGAGTTTTAAAAAATGGTGGGGGGAAAACAGAAGCCTCAGGCTTCCGACGGAAATGGCTAGGCACCGGTGGAGAGCGATCAGACGCCGGTGTACATCGGAAGCCACCGTTGCACTCAGGATACCACCACTTGGGACCTAGTGGCAGAGTGCAAAGTGTAAAGGGCTTTACACCGGTTAGGGACAGGAGGCAGATGTGCCCCGTCTGAACGCCGGTGAGTACAACGGTTGGAACCGGCACCCTAACCGGTGTAAAGCCCCTGTCTGAACGCACCCACTGAGTCAAGATTTTCAGTGAGTTATCTGCCATGACTCCAAGATCTCCCTCCTGGTCAGTCTTTACCAGTTTGGACCCTATCAGCATGTATCTAAAGTTAGGATTTTTGGCTCCAATGTGCATTACTTTGCATTTGCCCATGTTGAACTTCATTTACCACATTGACACCCACTTGCACAGCCTCAACAGATCCCTCTAGAGCACCTCACAATCCTCCCTTGGTTCTCACCACCCTGAGCAGCTTAAGTGTCATCCACAAACTTAGTCTCTTCACCACTTCCTCCAAATAATTAATGAACAAGTTAAAAAGCACTGGACCCAGTACCACCCACTGCTTACCACCCTTCACTGTGAAAACTGCCCATTTAGACTCACTGTTTCCTGTTCATTAACCAGTTTTTAATCTACAAGAGGACTTGTTTTCTTATCTCATTATTACTGAGTTTACTTACAAGCCTTTGATGAGGAACTTTATCAAAAGCTTTCTGGAAGTCTAGGTATCTATTGGGTCACCCTTGTCCACATGTTTCTACACCCCCTCAAAGAACTCTTAACAGGTTAGAGAGACAAGATCTTCCTTTACAGAATCCATGCTGATTCTTCCTCAATGGCTTTTGTTCATCAAAGTACCTACTAATTCTGTCTTTAATAACAGATTCCACCACCTTACCCAGTATCGATGTTAGTCTGACCAGCCTGTAATTTCCTGGATCTTCTCTGGAACCTTTTTTAAAGATGTGGGTTACATTAGCTACCTTCCAGTTCTCAGAAATGGGAGGCAGATTTTAATAACTGCATATTTTTGTCAGGAGATCCACAAGTTCACACTTGAGTTCTTTCAGAACTCTTGGATGTGTGCCATCTGGGCCTGGTGATTTGTCGTCTTTAATTTGTCCATCAGTCATAGGACCTCCTCTCTCGTCACCTCAATCTGACAGGTCTTTAAACACCCTTCCCGGAATCAGCGGTTCTGGAGTGGGGAGGCACCTCCCATCTTTGAGAGTGAAGACAGGCAAAAAATGCATTCAGCTTCTCAGCCATTTCACTATCATCCTTTTATAATCCTATCCCCCCTGGTCATCCAAGGATCCCACTGTCTCCCTGGCTGGTCCTCCCTACACCATTGTCTAAACTATGCATTGAGGCTCCTAATTTGTGCCTATCTAGCTGCCCCAGCATGTGGAACATGCAGCCCTTCTGAGAAGGCTGCCTTGGAGGTCCTGGCCTTGAGTCTCCTGCCTAGAAGCCTATATTTTCTTCCAGGACCACACAACTACATTTCCCCATATCATTGGTGCCAACATTTACCATGACCCCTGGCTCCTCCCCAGCACTGTCTACCAGCCTATCTAGACCACACGTAATGTCCACTACCTTCACACCAGGCAAGCAAGTCACCATGCGATCAGTATGTGAGTTCGCCACCCATCTATTTACATGCCTAAGGATTGAATCACCATCTGCTAAGAGCCTCTCTCCTTCCCTGCCCAGGGATGGTTCCTTGGTGTGAAAGGATACCTGTTCACCAACTGTAGAAAGGGTCTCTTCTAAGGGAATATTCCCCCTTTCATCAGCACACTGCCGTTTCCCTTTGACCCTCATGTTTCCCAACAGCAGCGGAGCTGCCATTCTCAGAGTAGAACACATCTAACAAGACCCTGAGAGTCTTATCCATGTGCCTGATTATTTTTGCTTCTCCAGTTCAGCCACCTTGGCCTGGAGGGTGCGAACTCATTCCCTGAGAACCAGGAGCTCCCTGCACTGAGCACATACCCATGACTTCCATCCAGTTGGCAGATGGTCAAAGATGTTACACTCAGTGTAATACACTGGATAGCCCCCAACCTCCTGCTGGCATTCTACTGCTGTGATTAGGTTTTTTTTAAATCCTTTTTATAAATTCCCTATTTATATGGATTTGTTTGTGGAAAGTCTGCTTACCCTATTATTAGGGACATGGAGAGATTAGTGCCCTGCCTTCCTCACCTTGCTGCTGAGCTCACACATCTGCTTAACTTGCCTGTTTATTCCCTCATTCTGGACACTTTGTCACTGGATCTGAGAGATATGCTGTCTTAGATAGGTTATTATGTTTGCCACAAGGGGTAAGTGAGATCTTTTCACAATTTTAACAATTATAAATAAGGTGGAATGAAATTATACTGATGTATTAATATTTTTATTTATTTCAGTTCTGATGGGACCCTAGACAATCCTGCTATCTTAAGAGCTTTTGTGCTCACAAAGAAAAATTATTGCACCTTATGTCCTTTATATATACATCACGGTCCTTGAAAAAGATTCATTTGAAACGGGTAAATTACTAGTTTGGTGGGACTAGTGATAGTGATACTGACAAGGTGCTGTCTGAATGTAAACCTTGCACTCGATGTATTGTTTGGTGAAACATATTTTTCTCTATGTATTGTTTGGGTGAAATATATTTTTGATAATATTTGATACCAATATTTAGACAACAGTATTGAAAAATATAAAAAGAAAAAGAATAAAGCATAAAATTGTTCTACCATAGACATATATTTATTGTACACAGTGATACATATTTTTGTATGTCTTCCTAACACTGTGACCCTCAGTTTTTGTATTAACCTCCAGGTAGTGGCTGGAGATCTTCCGCTATTACAACTGATCTCCAGGTGACAGAGATCAATTTACCTGGAGAAAATGGCTGCTCTGGAAGTTGGAGTCTATGGCATTATGCCCCCAACCCTGCCCTCCTGAGGCTGCAAACTGGAGTAACCAGTGCAATTCTGCTAACTGCTTTCCCTTATGTTCTATCTTTAGAAGACTTGAACTCATTATGAATTATGCTCAGCTGAAACACACAAGGACACCATCGAATGTCCACTTTATCCTCTACTTAATGATTTGTAAATACATTGGGCGCATGACGTTCATCAGCAAGGCCACATTACATGGTTAGGGCTCACTGACTGAACTGAGTATAAAAAGGCCCATGCCGCAGATTAAAAAAAAATATTACAACTCACAAATAATAAACTTCAATGGAAAAGATTCCGCAACTTCCGTAAACAACATATTTCATTGCTTAAAGTTAAAGGAACCCTGCTGTTCTACCCCAATTTGCGCATTCCACTTAAGAGCAGCTAATAGAGTTGCCAGGTCTGGGTTGGGAAATACCTGGAGACTTTGGGGGTGGATCCGGGAGAGGGCGGGGTTTGGGAAGGGGAGGGGCTTCAGCATGGTACAGTGCCATAGAGTCCACCCTTCAAAGCAGCCCTTTTCTCCAGGGGAGCTGATCTCTGTCAGCTGGAGATCAGTTGTAAAAGCAGGAGATCCCCAGGCCCACCTGGAGGCTGGCAACCCTAGCAGCTGAGTATCAGTCTCTTATCCTTGACTGGCAACACACCACCGTCGTGTCGTTGCTTGCAGCAGCATACCGACATCATGTAAAATCCCTCAGAAGGTACAACGAGGACTTCGAAATTAGACAGTTCCCATAGTGCATTGCAAGTACATCTAAGCGCAGGCTGGGAATTGAAGTCCATAGTTGCATCTACGCTCATTGCGCAGGCCTTCGTTCCCTTCACTACAGTCCGGTGATTTACACCGTTAATAGCGGCAAGCGCGTGCGTGCCTGTAGGAAAGAGCGGTCGGGTTTGTTACGGTTGGTGGGACAAGGGACCCTTTTTTGCTTGAGGAAAGCGGAGCGCAAAAGGGAAACGAGAGTTGCTGTGACTGCGCCTGGGATGAAAGGAAGGAGGAGACAGAGACCGTAACTGCTTCCGCTGTGGCAGTGGCACGGGGTGAGCGGCTGATGGTTAACTTCGTAGCCGGGGCAAGGTGAACGTCAGTTGCTACTTCGAAGCCAAACAGACTTCCCCGGGACCGAGCTGTGGCACCAACGGATGAGCACTGCCCATTTTTTCCTTTAGAATGGCTCCCCATCCTAACAAAGAGAAGATGCTAATTATACATTTTTTTGGAACCAGTCTAAATACTTGGAGGTACTAAATAGTTCCTTTCTTCATTTATGTACTGTCCTCCCTCAAAGGAGCCCGGGGCCATAAGGGAACTCAAGTGGGGGACAAATTGTTTACCCCATTCTCACACCAACCTCTGAGGTCATTTGCCTGAGAGACACTGGCCAAGGATCACCTAGTAAGTTTTAGAGTTGAACGGGGATTTGAGCCTGTAGCTGTACCCCATTCCACACTGGCATATCTCCTGCTCTTCCTATTTTCTGGTCCCTGACCCAGTCACTTGTGCCTTGTTATTTATTTGTTTATTTATGGGTATTGAGAGTTGTCAATGTGATGGTTCTTCAGGGTTTCAAGTGGGGAATGGATGCATCTTATCTCTAGTGTTCCTGTGCATAAATATGTGCACACGTACATGAATATAAGGAGCTGCGGTGGCTCAGGGGGTTAAGACGCTGAACTGCAGGCTGTGAAAGGTCAGTAGTTCAGCAGTTCGAGACCTGGGTGCCGCATGACAGAGTGAGCTCCCATCTCTAGTTCCAGCTCCTGCCAACCTAGCAGTTTGAAAGCAAGAAATTGCAAGTAGATAAATAGGTACCACTTCGGTGGGAAGGCAACAGCGTTCCGTGCGCCTTGGTGTTTAGTCATGCCGGCCACATGACCACGGAAATGTCTTGGGACAGCGCTGGCTCTTCGGCTTTGAAACGGAGATGAGCACCGCAACCCTAGAGTCAGATTCGACTGGCTTTCGAGCAAGGGAGCCTTTACCTTTTTACATGAATATATGCAACATATAGCCTGCCACTTCACACACTGCAACTAATGAGGTATATTTTAAATGGTTAATAACATATGGTAAGACAGTTTGCAAGACCTGAGCAAGGCTGTTTTGGAGGTCATTAATTTATAGTGTTGACATACATAGGAAGCGACTTGAAGGCACTTAACATATATACACACAAGACAGTTACTTTTTCAAAGATAACTTTAACCAAAGGAACTACCGACCTCCTTAATTAAATCAATGGATGATATGCTGTGGCAAAGTGAAGGAATACAGCAGACAGGATGTGAAGTAGAGCGTTCAGCTATATGTGGGCCCCAGTCACACGGCAAAGTTGCCGCGGGAGAGGCACGGATGGTGGGCGGATTATCCAGGCGCAATCACACCCCAACATCTGGGAAGTAGAGCGCACCTGTGGCTTACCGCCGACAATGTGAGTTAAAAAACTAGTACCTCCAGGGTACTAGTAAACGTTTGCCACGGGCTGCCTCCAGACGCCCGTGGTGTGATTGCAACGGCGCGTGGCATTCCCCTCCGGTTCCTCGTTTACCCGCCGGCGCATCTGATCGTGTAATCACGGATCAAACTGCGCCGGGGCCATTAGCCACGCCTCCCCCCCCCCATGATATCTGGCCCGTGTGACCGGGGCCGTGATTGTGGTAAATGTGGATGGCTCAGGCAGAGATCCTTGATATGAGAATGTTGCAAGTAAATCCTTGTTTTCGTCTGTGAAATGTGGGGAGGCAGGCCCTGGCCGTATAGGCAGGCTGTGGTTGAAATATGTTAAGATCACAATGAGGTTTGCAGTGTGCTAGTCAGAGGACAAAAGGTGGCAGTTTTAGCTTTAACACATACTGTAGAAACTCTAGACAGCAATGATGAATGGATCTGAGGAGCATAAGGCAGAATGAATACAGTGAAATAATGCCACGTGTTTCCCAATACCATCCAGGTACCAGCTCACTTCTTGTGGCATTCTACATATTGCAATTATGTGCACCAATGCTGGGTAGAAAAGGTCAAGGAGAGCATCCTCCTGAATATATCTGGGCAAAAATAAAGATTGTTGTAAATAGTAGTGAGATGCATGAACTTGGGGGGGAGGTAGCTCATAAGTGTTATAATCTACAAATATCACTGTCTATCACAGTTTACTTCAGATACTTGTCATTGGGGGTTTATTCATTTAGTGTAGATGTTCAAATTAGATAGAACATATAGCAATGATAGTCATCTTAGAAATGAAAAGTATTATTCTGCAGCTGTTTAACTTTTTACAAAAATGCTCACTAAAGGTCTGTAGGGTTAATGTTGAAGGGTTTATGAGGACTCTGGTTAAAAATAATATACGTTTTTTTCTTTTCTTTTTTTAAACAGGGGATTCATAGAATGAGAAAGCACAATGCATATCCAGTCTCCTGAGATGTTCACCCCTCTGTTTTTGTCATGATCAAACGCTTGACTGAAGAAGTACAAACCAGTTTGCGTTCTGGAGTGGCCATCACTTCTCTGGGGCAGTGTGTTGAAGAGCTTGTCTTCAACAGCATAGATGCCAAAGCAACATGTGTGGCCATTAGACTGGATCTGGAAACCTTTAAAATCCAGGTTGTAGATAATGGCTCTGGAATGGGAAGAGAAGACCTCAGCAAAGCAGGGAACAGATACTTTACAAGTAAATGCTACTCTGTGGAAAACCTAGAAAATTTAACATGTTATGGCTTCCGTGGAGAGGCTTTGGCAAGCATTGCAAACATGGCCAGCATAGTAGAAATATCATCCAAGACAAATAAGATTGCAAAAACATTTTTGAAATTATTTCACAATGGGAAAGGGCTGGAAGTTTCTGAAGCAGAATTGAATAGACCAAGTGCTGGAACAACAGTGACCGTGTACAACTTATTCTACCAGTTACCCGTGCGAAGAAAATGCATGGATTCCTTACTAGAATTTGAGAGAGTAAGGCATAAGGTTGAGGCTCTTTCACTTATGCATCCCTCTGTCTCTTTTTCATTAAGAAATTATGCTTCCTGTTCTATGGCACTTCAGCTGCCCAAGACAAAAGATGTGTGCTCTCGGTTTTCTCAAATTTATGGTCTAGGTAAATCACAGAAATTGCGAGGAATATATCATAAGTCTGGAAGATTTGAGATAAGTGGCTATATCAGTTCTGAAGGGCATTACAATAAAAATATTCAGTTTTTGTATGTGAATGATAGACTGGTATTAAAAACAAGACTGCATAAGCTAATTGATTTTTTATTAAGAAAACAAAGTGTTACATGTAAAACCAAAGGTGGACCTGTGACCTCAAGTCCTGCTCGCCATCGTTCTGGTCCAGAGCTCTATGGAGTCTTTGTTATGAATATCAAGTGCCCACATGATGAATACGATGTGTGTTTAGAACCTGCAAAAACTCTAATAGAGTTTCGCAGTTGGGATGCTCTCCTGCTTTGCATTGAAGAAGGAGTTAAAGCCTTCTTAAAGCGAGAACATCTGTTTATTGAGCTGTGTGGTGAAGACATTAAAGAATTTAATGAAAATAATGGCTTTTGTTTGGGTTCTGCTATGGCTTTACATCCTTCTTTTCCTGAGGAGAAACACACAGAGGAGAATTTCAAGAGAGCTTGTGATAATATTGTGGATTCTTATGAAATGTGTAATCTCCAATCAAAGTCTGTCCAAAGAAAAATAACTCTTGAAAAGGAGACATCAGATCACTCAGGACCCACTAACAATGTGAAGGAAATATTTGCTTTCCCAGATTTGGCCATCAGTGAGACAATTCATGAAAGTAGCAATAAAGTGGGAAATCCTCTGCCCGACAAAAATGGCACCACTCTTGATCTTCTAGAACTGAGTAACCTGCACAAAGAGCCAAATGTATGCAATGATCCACAGACTGAGGTCATAAATTCCAAGAATCCACAAGAAGGCTGTGGACAGGATGTTTTGGATGCTGTAGAAATAGACAGTGATAGTGGGATGTCGCTTTGTTCTGAGACGTCTGGCAAAGACACAAACAGCCTGCATGATCCAGCATTTCAGGAAAGTAGCCCCAGCTCTGCAGCTCTTGGACACTTTGTAAATGTGAGAGATATTAATGTACAGAAACATCAGTTTCTCTTAAAAAGTGCTTTGGTGGGGAGATACAGGATGGCAGAAGAGAGCAGAGGTCCTCCTGTGGAGTTGAATCCTCATGGGTTAAATTCCTGTGGAGAAGCAGCAATAGAACAAGAATCTTTAAAGTTATGTTCTACAGGCCTTATAGTGCACCTGATGCAAAGTCAGCCACCAGATAAAACAGCAGACATTAACCATTCATCTAACATACCGCCTGTACTAGGTCCAGTAAGTGCCAGGGATGTATTTGACAAAAAGCTCAAGTTTTCAAATACTCAGGAATGTTCGAGGATAACTAAAGGAGGTATGTATCCAGGAAATGGCTATAAAAGCATGGAAATTGGGCATGCATCGGGCCAAAAGAATGAGATGGATTCACTTCCTGCAGTTGGCAGTGGTGACTTTGTGACACAATGTGTCAATGAACTGATTTCTATTGCTCCATCTGATTTTGTTCACAGTGTGGATAGTGCAACCTCAAGAAAGCAAATGCCTGAGAAGTTAACTAGATTTGAGCACTATACAAAACTAAGCTTGCATCCAAAACTAGGGTCATTAGATAGATTCAGGCGACGTTATGGGACCATAAAGAATACACAATCAGTGTCTGCGAAAAAGGGGGATGAGTTTGCAGTCCCAGCCTGTGTTGGTTCTCTCACGGATAAGAATAAAAATCTTGAACACTCAGGTATTTGTGACCTCCCAGCTAAAGAACATGTTGGATGTAATAATAATGGCCATGAGTGCCTTCTTCCTTTGGAAAAGTCTCAATTCTGCTCTGAAGAAAGCAGGAAAACACATATAAGAGAGAGCCCTCTGACCCTGACAGATTACTCTCAAAGCAGAACAAAAGCTCCAAGAAGCTCTGGATTCACAGGAACACTTGCCTCTAAAGTGTCTAGAATGAAGGGAAGCCTTAAAGAAACTATACATTTAGAACCCAGAGGGCAACCTTTTGAACAGTCTCAATTGTATTCAAGCCCCCCAAATGAAGGCAGATGTGGTCCCTCATCTCAAAATAATCTTTTGCAAAGTAACTATTCTATATCTCAATTGTCCACAAGAGAAGTAGGGACAAAGAGCCACAGTTTTGCTCCATGCTTTCCTGAGCAAAGTAATCCTGTGGAAATCTTTAGCACAGGAGCAGTGGATATGGAAGATACTGTCAGCCTTTGTTTCATTGACACTGATGGAGACTATGTAGTTTCCCAAAAGAGAAAATTGGCATTGCCTGATAATTTATGTCCTGAAGACACCTGTGAAGATACGAGTGCTATGGATGAATCTTCAAAGCAAAATGCTAACACCTGTGATCCTATAGTGGTTCTCTCAAGTAGCAGTGAAGGTGCTACAGATAATGCAAATCCAGAGGAGAATGAGGAGGCACAGAGTCATCCTTCTGAGTGGTTTGATCAGTTTGATGCATCCTTGGGTAGGACAGTATACATCAATAGAATGACTGGACTGAGCACCTACACTGCTCCTCCTGGTGAGGAACCTAAAGCTGTATGTACTAAAGATATCAGTACAATGGCTGTAAATGTTGTCATGGAGAATGGTAAGTTCACAATGTATAACTGGAAGCAATTCTAAGCAGACCTCCTCAGAGCAAAGTTTCATCTTATTCAGTGGGGCTTACTCTCAGGAAAAAGGCTTTAGAATTGCAGTCTTTGTGCTTCATCTACCACATACAGAATGTTCTTGCAGAGTTCAAATGGTCAAGAGCAGTAGCATAATCTGGGTTTCCTATAGGCTTGTTTAGTACACTTTTATCCTACCCTTTATCCAAGGAGCTGAGGGCAGTGTACATAATTTCCCCCCTCCTCCATGTTACCTTCCCAGGACACTATGATGTACATAAGGCTGAAAGAGAGAGTAACTGGCACAAGGTCACCCAGTGGGCTTCCGTAGCAGAGGCAATTCAAACATGGGTCTCCCAGGTCCTAGTCCAACACCCTGGCCCCTACACCACACTGGCTCTGAATCCTGTAGGCTTCATGCTCAGTTTCTACTAGTATAAGTGTGGTTCTGGTTTCATTCTGTATGCTTGTTTCAAGAACTCTTTAGGCCACATGGGAGATTACAAAGTCAATTCAATATACAGGAATTTTGGGCACTGGGGGATGCTATTGTAGTGTTTCTCAAACTTCCACAAGCTTGCTTCTAAAGTTGCTCTACATTTTGCCCCCCATCTTTTTAGTAAGTAAGCATGCATACTCTTAGATTTGGAACACTAATCCAACATTGGCATTAGTCAGGATTGCCAACCTCCAGTTTGGGCCTGGAGTCCTCCTAGCATTACAACTAATCTCCAGGCTACAGAGATCAGTTCTGGAGTAAACAGCAGCTTTAGATGGTGGAATCTACAGTGTTATACCCCACTGAAGTCCCTCCTCGTCCCAAATCCCCCCCCCTCCACAGCACTGCCCCCAAATCTTCAGGAATTTCCCAGGCCAGAGCTGGCAACTCTAGTATTAGTAGAGGCCATAGTATCTCTGTCCACTGAAAGTGGAGGAGGTGGAAACTGCCATCAAGTCACGATTAACATAGGTTTGATCACTGCATTGCTAAACCTCTGCTGCTAGAAGGAAAGTAACTCTGTGTCTGCCAGATTCAGACCACAGAAACTACTGTCCTCTTCCACCTGAACATTTAATGTGCACTTTTTCTTGGTAACTTCTCTTTATTAGTAATATATAACACATTGCCTGTAACTTTATTTCTTCATTATAAGGCATTGAAAAAGGTGTAATTCTGTTCTAGGTTTTTTAAGGGTCTTTTTGGGGCAGAGCTAACCACAGTTTGATCTTTTAATAGTAAAAATAACAGGATGAATTTGCAGACTTGTGTCTGTAAGAGCATATACAGAAGTAATTCTTTCATTGGCTGTTTAGGGTTCCAGTACACATGTCATCCTTTTAGAAGTGAGTTTATTGTTCCCTTCCTTCCAAGACCTCAGAAAGAGAGGCATTTGCAGAGCCAAGACTTCAGAGGTAGGCCCAGTTTGCCAGGACATAGAGTACTATGTTAAATAAAAACAAATCAAAGAAGGCTACCAGCTGTCCCAACAGGAACTTGGAATTACTCAAGGTCTGTTAACAATGGGACTTGTATGACTCACTTAATGTGTGAAATTGGAAATAACTCTCTTAGGTCAAAGTCAATTATTGAGTGAGCGTGGATAGTATGAGATGTCCAGTTCCATGCAAAACTCTATCTCTAGTTTGAGGAGAAATTACTTAATCTCCTCTTCTGATTGTGCTTTCATTCTAGGCTGAAAATGGCATCAGATGTAATTTTTAAGATCCAAGCAAAGTTGAATCATTGTTCTGGTATGCATCTTTTTCAAGTGGGAACAAAATGGGCAACTGACTTTGTGTCCTGTTAGGGCATGGTGGGTTGTACTAAAATGCAGGATGGACAAAGAACCAGATGCCATTTTAACAATCCTTTCCAAACCTTACCAATTCCATGGCTGGGAGGGCAGGGTATAAATATAATAAATAAAGAAATATTAGCCTGCTTTAGGTATAATAACAGAGACTCATTAGATTATAGAATCACAAAGTTGGAAGGGCCCATACAGGCACGGTCCATAGTGGGCATGGTCCTCTCTTACCTGGATGAATTGGATATAAGTAGGATAATTCTGAATAACATATCTGAATAACACACATTAAAACCTGTAAGGAAGAACAACTATTGTTTGTAATGAGCTAACCATCCCACATTGAGCCCAAGTTTGATAGTATCAGATTTGCATTCTGCTGAAAAATTACAACAGTTTTAATCTATTTAATCTATTTTGTTCTATTATTGAGTGTTCAGGGAGACTCAAATGCTCTCCCACTGTTCTTTTTTTGATGTCTGATATGTTCATCTGTTCTCTTGCATAGAGACTGTCCAGTTTGACAATGTAAACGACAGAAAGGCATTACTAACACATGGTAGCAGGTATCACATTATGGAATGTGCTGGTCAATGAGCCCTTGATGGTATAGCTAAAGTTATGGGGGTCATGTTATGTTGTTACTTCAGTGGATATGAAGCTAGAGGTGGCCTTGCACTTTATTGCAGGAGTGGTTGCTTTAGGATGGATGGGGCATAACTTTAAGGAAGGATCAGCAGATCCCTAAGGCCTGTGAAAGGAGCTGTCATCTTCCAGATATAGATCCCATATGATGCACCAGACAAGTTTTGCTTGTTAGCTGTATTACCAGTGACATTCTGAGTTATTAAGATATCCGTTTAGTGAGATGATGGTAAATCTAATTAAACACTTATTTCCCCCCCCCCTCTAAAGTGCAATGTGTGACTAGTCTGTTTGCAATGGGGAAAAAACTTTGTTGATGCATTTCAAATTTGATAGCATATCAAGTTTTCTTTTATGCAAGAGAAACATGTCAGGTGTGAAGCAGTCTTAAAAATTCAAAACTGTATGCATGTTCTGTTCTAGATGCACGAGGAGAATCTCTCCAGTCCATGTTTTCAGAGTGGGACAATCCAGTGTTTGCTCACTGCCCAGAGGTGGGTTGTATTTAGCTAGCCATGATTAGGAGGAATTATTTCATGTTTGTATTATGTTGTGACATTTTGGACAGGGATAGGGAAAATTTGCCATTATTATATAAACATTTATATAAACAGGGATTTTTTTGCTAGTAGTTGTATATGAGCCTTTTTTATGATGATCACTGCACTCTTGAAGTTAGTGTATTTTGCTTAGAGTTTTTTACTGAGAATCCAAAATGCTTGTGTAAGCCCTGCTTACATTGTTGAACCAACAGTCTTAAGCTGAAGAGGAAGCACTGCCCTCTAAAATGCCCCCCCCAAAATCTGGAGATTAAAAAGTTCAGAGTAGTGTGTTGCTGCCTTTTGACATTACATAAAGTAGCAGACAAAACATGGATCCCTAGCATGTAATAGTAGAAAACAGCAGAAAAACGCCAAGGGAATACCATCAAAGATTAAATGCACTTGAAATGTCTGAGTATAGGATATATTAAGTAAGTTTTAAATTGCAAATAAACGTCTATAATGAGTTGGTAGTCCACAACCCAAAACAAACACAAATGCAACGTTCCCAAATGCAATCATATGTGCTCATAGCATATCATTTATCAACATTGGAATACAAATAAACATAACAGTAATTGCACTCACAGGCGCTAATAACTGCCTTTATTTGAATTGCTCATTTTTGTATTATTATTACTTTAAGAATGATACACCTGTAATCCATTAGCTAGTGTACTTTTATGTGGGATGGTGCTGCTACTGTTTATGTGAACCCTGGGATTCAGTATAGTTAAAAGAACTGGTAGTCTATGTAGTTCTCTTTGAAATCGGGATAAATATATATATTGTCATCTGTTCATTTTCTTGAATATTTGAGGTATTGCATAGATTGCATGTTATATTATTACTTACAGTTCCATTATTCAGCTGTTTATCCAGAAGAAGAGAAACAGATCCATATATTTAATAAAGGCGTTGTTCAGCTACAGGAGATTTTTCACTGGTCGTCCTTTGCTTGACTTATGACTGCAGGAGGTCTTTGGACACTTTTATTGCATTTAAGTAAGGAGAATCGACCAGTTGGATTTATGTGCATACCTTGTTATTAGTGCCTGTCAGCGCAATTACTGTTATGTTTATTTGTATTTCATTGTTGATGCATGATATGCCATGAGCCCATCTGATTATATTTGGGAACATTGTATTTGTATTTGTTTTGGGTTATGGACCACCAACTCATTATAGACATTTATTC
Source organism: Gekko japonicus (assembly GCF_001447785.1). Taxonomy (NCBI): domain Eukaryota; kingdom Metazoa; phylum Chordata; class Lepidosauria; order Squamata; family Gekkonidae; genus Gekko; species Gekko japonicus. The sequence continues at coordinate 360,692 of NW_015172034.1, read as the reverse complement.
GTAATGTAAACACTTACTTATCCTGTACTCAGACATTTCAAGTATATTTAATCTTTGATGGTCTTCCCTTGGCATATTTCTGCTGTTTTCTACTTTTGACATTACATAGCAATGTGGTTGCTACTGTAAAGCTAACTGGCCCCTAAGATGAAATAGAGAAAGAATAAATGGATTCTGTCAGTCCATACTGCAGACACTGGTGTGTTCCTCTGGTTTACAGAATATTTCAGGAGAGCTTCTTGCATTGGTGGAAAGTTCCTTGCACTACAGGAACACAGAATTCAGGCACAGCAGAATGAGCTGCAGGATCCAACTAACTCATGACTATATGTACTATAATTTTAAATTATGTTCCTTTTCCTCATGAGAGATACTATTTTTTAATTGTATTTGCAGTGTTTGCAGCTGAATCTAATTGAGGTTAATGGAATCTATTCCCAAACAACTTTAACATAGATGTGTTCGTCAATGTACAAAATTTGTGCTAATGTGCACACACATATTTTTAATTGGCTACATTGACTTTTAAAAAAATGGAAACAAAGTCTCAGTATTCAAGGAACTTGATTCTGAATAGATGAGTTACCTTTAACATGCGTGCCCTCATTAAGTGAGGATGTAGAGTAACAGCTAAGTACAAGACCTTGTAGTGGTGCATGCTCTGGTAACATCTATATTAGACTACTACAGTGTGGTCTGTATGGGGCTACTCTTGAAGAATGTCTCGAAGCTACAATTGATGCAGAATACTGTGGCCAGAATCCTGCTTGTAGGGACCATATAATTCCAGTCTTGTTCCACCTACATTGGCTCTCAATTTGCTTCCGGTCTCAATTCAAGGTTTTGGTACTTACCTTTAAAGCTTGATACCTTACAGACTGCCTACTCCCGTATGGACCTACTCAGCCACTATGATTATCTTTGGAAGACCTGCTTCAGGTACCCCTGCCATTTGAGGCTAGACAGTTGACAACTCAAGACAGGGCCTTCTTTGTTGTGGCACCAAGATTATGGAATTCCCTCCCCAAGGAAATTAGTCCCCTTCTGTCCTGTTCTATCGTGGTCTTCCACCACTGGGTGAAGACTTCACCTTTCCTCCTGTTCATGTGCTTGTGTCTTTTAATTTTTGATTGTTTATACACACACATACTGGTGTGGGTATCCTAAGATGTTATTTGACATTCTTTGTTTTGTAGGTTGCTCTTGATGTGAGCAGTGGACAGGCTGATAACCTTGCTGTGAAAATCCATAATATCCTGTATCCTTACCGGTTCACCAAGGACATGATTGAGTCAATGCAGGTAAGCTTCCTAGCATATGCTTAAATGGCACTACTGCAGCTGTCACTAGACAAAGAACATTGTATTCATTGTTGTTGAGATGCAGATTGGTACAGCCACAGATCTTTTCATTCACTTGCCCATCCTCTATGATAAATGCTATCATGTACCAGCAATTCAGATAATGAGCTACTCATTGCAAAATTCAGGCTTAAACTAAAGAAAGTTGGGAAAACCACTAGGCCATTCCGCTTTGACTTAGATCACATCCCTTATGAATATAGAGTGGAGGTGAATAATAGGTTTAAGGGACTAGATTTGATGGACAGAGTGCCTGAAGAACTATGGATGGAGGTTCATGACATTATACAGGAGGCAGCAATCAGCACCATCCCAAAGAAAAAGAAATGAAAGAAAGCAAAGTGGCTGTCTGATGAGGCTTTACAAAAAGCAGAGGAAAGAAGGAAAGCAAAAGGCAAAGGTGAAAAGAAAAGATTTACCCAACTGAATGCAGATTTCCAGGGAACAGCAAGGAGAGATAAGGAGGCTTTCCTGAATGAACAATGCAAAGTAAAAGAGGAAAACAATAGAATGGGGAGTACTAGAGATCTCTTCAAGAAAACTGGAGAAATCAAGGGAACCTTCCGTGCAAAGCTGGCCATGATAAAGTTCAAAAACAGTAGGGACCTAACAGAAGCAGAAGAAATTAGGAAGATATGGCAAGAATACACAGAAGAACTATACAAGAAGGACCTCAGTGTCCTTGACAACCACGGTGCTGTAATCACTGACCTCGAGCCAGACATCCTGGAGTGTAAAGTCAAATGGGCCTTAGAAAGCATTACCAACAACAAAGCTAGCGGAGGCAATGTATCCCAGCTGAACTATTCAGAGTCTTAAAAGATGATGCTGTTAAAGTGCAGCACTCTATATGCCAGCAAATATGGGAAACACAACAGTGGCCACAGGATTGGAAAAGGTCAATTTACATTCCAATTGCAAAGAAGGGCAATGCCAAGGAATGTTCAGACTATTGCACAATTGCACTCATTTCACACGCTAGCAAGATCCTACAAGCTAGGTTTCAACAGTATGTAGATAGAGAGGGTGAAAGAGGTGAGCGCAAAAGTTGGCTTGAAACTCAGCATCAAAAAAACTAAGATCATGGCATCTGGCCCTATCACTCCTTGGCAAATAGAAGGGGAAGTCATGGAAGCAGTGACAGAATTCACATTCCTGGGATCAAGATCACTGCAGACAGTGACCACAGCCATGAAATTAAAAGACACATGCTTCTTGGGAGGAAAGCTATGGCAAACCTAGACAGAATAATAAAAAGTAGAGACATCACCCTGCCAACAAAAATCCATATGGTCAAAGCGATGGTATTCCCAGTAGTAATGTATGGCTGCAAGAGTTGGACCATAAGGAAGGCAGAGCGCCAAAGAATAGATGCTTTTGAATTATGATGCTGGAGAAGACTCTTGAGAGTCCCTTGGACTGCAAGGAGATCAAATCAGTCAGTCCTAAAAGAAATCAACCCTGACTGTTCCCTGGAAGGCCAGATGCTGAAGTTCAAATACTTTGGCCACCAAATGAGAAGGGAGCACTCACTGGAGAAGACCCTGATGCTGGGAAAGATTGAAGGCCAAAGAAGAAGGTAACGGCAAAGGATGAGATGGTTAGACAGTGTTATTGATGCAATGAACATGAGGTTAAGCAGACTCCAGAGCACGATGGAAGGCAGGAGGGCCTGGCATGATGTGGTCTATGGGGTCGTGAAGAGTTAGAATCAACTATGTGACTGAACAACAACAACAGCAGCAATTCTGCCATTTATACTGACAAAACTGGACTGTCTATGGAAGAAAATAAATGGACACAAATCAGACCTTGCAAAGGGACACACAGAAACGAGTGGATGAACGCTTCAGAGTGCAATCCTAACCAGGGTTAAAGGTAAAGGTTTCCCAGTCAAATCTTACTTTAGGTTTGCGGTGCTCATCTCCATTTCCAAGCCAAAGAGCCAGCGCTGTCCAAATACATTTCCGTGGTCATGTGGCTGGCATGACTAGACGTCAAGGCACACAGGACGCTGTTACCTTCCCGCCGAAGCGGTACCTATTTATCTACTTGCAATTTCTTGCTTTCGAGCTGCTAGGTTGGCAGGAGCTGGAACCAGAGACGGGAGCTCATTCCATCATGCGGCTCTCGGGCCTCGAACAGCTGAACTACTGACCTTCCAGCATGCAGTTCAGCGTCTTAACCACCCTTCTAAATCCATTGAGGGCTTAGAGAGGTATGATTATGGTTGGGGTTGCACTGTCTGTTCTCCTGGATATTCAGTAACAGATTCGAAAGTTAGACCAAGGTGGATAGCCGTGTTGGTCTGAAGCAATAGAACAAAGTTAGAGTCCAAAATGACACCTTTAAGACCAACAAAGTTTTATTCAAGGTGTGAGCTTTCGTGTGCATGCACACTTTGTCAGATGATGGAATGGAATTACATATCATAGTTGTTTATATAGGAGTGGTTTGTTAAATTAGCATGCAAAATAGTGAGGACACACTTTTTTAACAGATCAAAAGTATAACAAGCTTAGTTCTTGGTTATGATCTCTTTCAGTTCAACTAGGGGGGAGGGGGAACAACATAGGTAATAAATATGTTAGAACTGGAGATTGATGTGCCCTAATTTGTGAGAATCCAATCCTTAGACCCCATCCTGGCCCGTAGCTACCATGGGGCCCACCTGGCCTGGCCCCCTAGTGTTTCTTCTGGGCCCCCTCCCTCCTGAGCTGCCCCCAAAGTGTTCCAACTTACCACCTGCACTGTACTTTCTTTTAATTAGCCGGTGCCCCCCCAAGGCCCCCTCCCAAAGAATTCCCTAGCTATGGGGCTGAATCCATCTCCTTTCAAGCATGGAGGTGAATTTTACAGCATCTTGGCTGTGTAGAGTGTTTTTCTTGTGTCCCCCAAAAAAGAACAAAGAACAAAACAAAACAAAGAAAGTTGCCATACTTCAGCAAAGAAATTTCAAAGTGCAGCTCCAGTGCGAAGCTGCTGAATTGGAATTGATATGCAGATTTGACACTGTCAGACTTGAGTTTACTAAGAACTGGGAATGAGTAAGGTGACTGAGGCTCTTTAGAGGTTTAAATATACTGTTCATATTATTTGCCAGTTTGCAACAGGTGATCCATACCCACTCTCAGTTGATTGTTCTTTTGACTGGTTCTTGTTCATTGTTCTGCAAAATAATGCAACATGCTGCTGTCTTGGTTGCTGGGTCTTCTGGTTTTGGTATTCAAGAACTCTTTCCTCTGCCCCTTCCTTCTTTCTGTACCTGTGTATATATTTCTGGCAACTGAATGTAACTCTTCATGCATCCAATGAAGTGGGTGCTGACTCCTAACAGCTTATGCCATAATACAGTTGTTTGTTATGTAGGGTACCACAAGACACTTTGTTGTTTGGTTGCAACAGGCTAACACAACTAATGCTACACAACAAATCGTTAGACATTTAGACAACTTTAAAGTCTTTTTGTTGAATGATTACATAGTTACTATTTGGAATGTTTAATCAATAATTATAATGTTTATGTTTTACAGGTCCTTAATCAAGTGGACAATAAATTTATTGCTTGTTTAATCAACACTAGGCCAGATGAAAACAAGGAGATGGGTAAGAGTTCTGTCCCTTTAAAATTAATAGAGATTAAACTTTTTGACTGGACATGGAATGGGAACAGAAAAATTATATCAAATCAGCCCAATGGTCAATCTTCCTTAATATTCTTGTTTCTTGTTGTTTCTTTACCATTTTAACCCATGCCAATTCCTATGGATGTACTAGCATGCACAAGATGTGATTTGTGATCTTTCACTGCAAATATTTAAAAAGCAGCATTTGTAGGAAGAGGTAAGCCAAAAGCCAAATTCTGTGCCTGACAGCACTTGCACACAACTAGCTTAGCACAGAGTGAAGCTGATGATAGATATATAAGCAAAGCTTTCTCTGACACTACTATATGAGTAGGTTGGCACAAAAAATAAAAAAAGTTCTTAACTAAAAACCCAACAATGTAAACTATGCTATAAAAATGGCAAAATATGTTGCTTCCAAAGCTGTAAAAACATTAAAAATAAACAGTGCCATCCAGCAAATGCACTGGTTGTGTCAGCTCCAAACTGGATACGTAGAACAAGACCATGCAAAGTAGCTTGAGAAGCTGTGTGAATTCAAATTATGAGAGTCATTTACCATACCAATTAGTGAAATGTTGGTTAACATTGAGTAGATCGTGTCGTGGATAGAGTGCTGGACTGGGAAATCTTATGTTCAAGTCCAGTCAACCGAAGAATTCTTGGGGTAACTGTGGCCATGTCTCTCTCTCCTGATGCCCCTGAGGCCCTCACCCCCTAGGAACTCTGCTTTTTGGTACAGCTCGTTCCCCCATTTTGTACATGTGTACACCTCTGTGTGGGCCTATGTTTGATAGAAGGAGCCTGAATTAAGCTACTATCAAAAAGGTCAGTCCAAGAAAGGAATGCAGGGCAGCTCCGATATCAATCATGCAAGTCCCACCCTAAGAGGGGTTCAGTAGAGGACCATTTCCCCCCCAAGGCCCTTGGTGCCTCTTCCCATCTGAAGAAGTGTAGTCCCACCCTAAGAGGGGTTCAGTAGAGGACCATTTCCCCCCAAGTCTCTGCGGTGGCTCAAGTGGTTAAGACGCTGAACTGCAGACCTGAAGGTCGGTAGTTCGGCAGTTCAAGACCCAAGTACTGCATGACAGAGTGAGCTCCCATCTCTGGTCTCAGCACCTGCCAGCCTAGCAGTTCGAAAGCAAGGAATTGCAAGTAGATAAATAGGTACCACTTCGGTGGGAAGGTAACAGCGTTCCGTGCGCCTCAGTGTTTAGTCATACCGGCCACATGACCACGGAAATGTCTTTGGACAGTGCTGGCTCTTTGGCTTGGAAATGGAGATGAGCACCGCATCCCTAGAGTTGGATTTGACTGGCTTTCGAGCAAGGGAAACTTTTACCTAAGGAGCTATTGGACTCTTGCTCTTTTCTACTGCTACAGACACACTAACACGGCTATCCATCTTGATCTATCTTACCAGATAATTTGATCCTAACTAATGACCCAGACTTTCCAAACAATAAACGATGGGCCTATTCTGGCAATTTCCCAGCTATCTCAACGACTTACATTACAGTCCTGACACGTGTAGACTGATTTGGGTCTCTCTCTCTCTTTCATCCTAGCCTAACCTCACAAGGTGGGAATAAAGTAAAATGAAAACTGAAATACATTTATACTGAAAGTATGATAGAAATAAAGGTGATGATCTTCTTTTTTACATTTCCAGATGGAAACCTTCTTGTGCTGGTGGATCAACATGCCATCCATGAACGTATCCGTCTTGAGCAACTTATCATAGGTACAGATTCAGTTGATGGAGCACAATGGCTTCATTCCTGAGAAGATAATGTGGGGGAAGTACAAACTATCTGATCAGTTGTGGTGACCATGTAATTAATTGCAGAGAATGGAAATATGGTATTAGTTTGATTGGGTACTTGCTCAGGGATGGCCAGTGCCCCCCTCCCCCAGTGATGGCGAAGCATCTGCTGCTTTATTTTGTTCTCTCTTTACACATAATATTTTTTGGCAGAATGCAAATTGCTTAAACTACCTACAAGGGATGTAGCTGCTTCAAACCTTAGGAGATTCTGGCCAGAACTTTACAATACTCAGCAGCAGTCCATTGTGCATGTAACAGTTCATTGACCTCTTCGTCAACAAGAGCTATGAATTTCCTATAGAGAAGAGTCCAAGAGAAACTGCTCTGGTTGTGACTTGGCAGCATAACTGCTAAAGAATGTGAAATGCCCTCTGGGACTGAGGGAAGTGTTTGTTGAAGGGTATGGTAATAGAGTCATACACTTCTAACAGTTCACTCTGTTGTATTGTGAGATGGTCATTTGTTGAAGGAAATGTAATAAATGTTTATTAGGATGGCTACAATTGACACTGGCTGGGAATCTGTGTGTGTTAAGAAGCCTATTGCTGAAGGCAGAGAATAGTACAGAGAATATTTCTATTTCTTAACTATCAGTTACCAGATAATGTGGTCATTTCTTATTGTATACATGTGCAGTGTTCCTGGCTTGAGGGATATGGGGGGGACAGACATTGAGGATGGTTCCTGTATGCTAGTTAAAAAGGAGCTCATTTGTTCTGCCCTCAGATTCCTATGAGAAGCAGTCTGAAGCATCAGGTAAGAAGTTGCTGGCTTCCACTGTGCGTCCACCACTGGAGATTGAGATAACAGAGGAGCAGAGAAGACTCTTATGGTTTGTACTAGCCACTGTGTTAAATATATTGGCTGATTCTTCAATGCCAATGCTGGAGTTTTTCCCAGTGCTGGAGTTTTTCCCAGTATGTGCTGGAAAGATTAGATAGTTCATCAGTTGCAGTGTGAAAGAGAAAAACGAAGGGCCAAGAGAGTCAGTTGTTGGGAAGAAGCTCTGGAGCTTGTGTTTAGCTTACTGAACAGAAGGGTGGGGTGGGGGAGTATGTTGCCAGCTTTCTAATGTTTAAAAGGAAGTCAGAATGAAAGGGGAGGGAATTAATTGTTCATTCTGTCTGCTGAAGTCAGTAGAAGAGGAATAAGTTCACACAGGCAGGGGAATGTCTGGGTAAGCCCTGGAGAAAAGGCTTTAAATAAGAGCACCTAGAGATTTTCCTGTGGTTTGGGTGCCAAATTGCATCAGTTTTTCTCTGAGCTACCTCACAACATGATTTTCCATTTGCTGTCTTTCTGTGGTTTCTTTGTTGTTACTCTGTGTTTTTCAAACCAGATCAAAAATGGTTTGAGAATACATGGAGAGGAAACCACAGAAGGGACAACAAATAGGAAATGATATTGTAAAGAAGACTGGAGTTCTTCAGTTCAGTACCCAACCCATGGGAAAACGTCATGTGAAAGGTCCCAGTATAATAAACACCCTAAGGAATAAACACCCTAAGGAAAATATGAAATCCTGTTATTCAAAGATTTTTCCTAAAAGATTTGCATAGATATTTTGTGTTTTTAATTTTCTGCAATCCATAAATGAGAATCCTTGATTATACATTGGCAATATTAGGGTAATTGATGTTTGACAGTTTTTTTTAACTGGAAGGGAAAATAGCATGGTATAGCCCAGTCTTGTCATAGAATCACAGAGTTGGAAGGGACCTCCAGAGTCCTCTAGCCCAAAGCCCTGCACAATGCAGGAAATTCACAAATATCTTCCTTCACACACACACCCAGTGACTGCTGTTCCACGCCCAGAAGATGACAAAAACCCTCCAGGATCACCAGCCAAACTGGCCTGGAGAAAAATTGCTTCCTGACCCCAAAGTGGTGATCAGCATTTCCCTGGGTGTGTAAGAAAGGACCACAAGAACTAAGCACTGATGCAACCCTTCCTGCCCTCCCCCTCATGAAAGCTCATATCTTGAATAAACCTTTGTTGGTCTTAAAGGTGCCACTGGACTCTAAATTTGTTCTACTGCTTCAGACCAACACGGCTGACTACCTGGATGATCTGCCTAAATTCACAGAAACAGCATTGCTGTCAAATGGCCATCTAGCCTCTGTCTGAAAACCTCCAAAGAGGGTGAGCCCACCACCTTCCAAGGAAGCCTGTTCCACTGAGGAACTGCTCTAACTGTCAGGAAGTTCCTCCTGATATTTAGCCAAAAACTCTTCTGATTTAATTTTAACCTGTTGGTTCTGGTCCGACCTTCTGGGGCAACAGAAAACAACCCTGCACCATCCTTTGTATGATAGCCCTTCAAGTACTTGAAGATGGCTATCATATCACCTCTCAGTCGTCTCCTCTCCAAGCTAAACATACCCAGCTCCTTCAACCTTTCCTTATAGGACTTGGTCTTGGAAACTAAGCAGAGTTCGTACTTGGATGGGAGACTACCAAGGAAGACTCTGCAGAGGAAGGCAATAGCAAACCACCGCTGCTTCTTACTTCCCTTGAAAGCCCATTGCTGGGGTCACCATAAATCAGTTGCAGCTTGATGGCATGTACATACATAATTATTTTCTTCTGATTACAGTAATTGTGGAGGCCCTGGGCAAATACTTTTCAGCCTAGTTTCAGGTTTATAAAGAAGATCCTTGTATTCTTTTCTTCACAGTAAAACTGCACATCTGTCCAAATTAACTCAATTTTTCCTTACTGTTTATTTGTTTAGACCGTATTCTAATACAATTATAATTAAAATGAAAAATGGACATTAATTTGTTATTAAAATAATCTACCACATTATTTTCAAAATATTCCTATCATATATGGGCCACCACAAAAGCAGACACCACCTTTCAATGGAGAAAGCAAGTTCTGTGCACCCTATAATAGTCTCTGCTATGAATGTGCTTCCTCTTCCACTAAAACTTCCGTTTGTGCATGATCTATGGTTTTCAGTGGGGCCTTGCATATACAGAAATTTTAGCAGAAGAGGAATCACACTCCACAGCAGAGACTATCCCTCACAGACAGAACTAATTCATTATGATCCAAGCCAATATCCAAATTAGCAAGAATCTTTTCTTTGTAAAATGGGCTCAAAATATTTATGTCCCACCTTCTTGTGAATAAATAATTCAAGAGATAATGTGGGAAATGCTTTATTATAGCCTGCTTTGTTTTTTAGAAAGTGTAGTAACTATGGCTTGGGATTTTGAGCATCCGAAGAACGGGGAATATCTGGGGCTGATCTTCCATTTCTGAGGCTTGTGCTTAAATTTTAATTTGCAGGTGCTGTCACAAAAGTCTAGAGGAATGGGGCCTTGAATTATCCTTTCCGGAGAATAATCCCTTGCAGATTCTGGTAGGAAAAGTGCCACTGTGTTTTGTCGAGAGAGAGGCCAGTGAATTGCGCCGTGGAAGACAGACAGTGGCTAAGAGCATTGTGCAGGTGAGATGGAGATGCAAGAAATCTATTGGATAGGATTCAGTGCCGCCTGAGTGGAAAAGAAAACATACTCAGTGCAGTTCCACTTGTGCAAACAGCAGTGCAGCAGCAGCACATAGTACTGCTTTCAACTGTATTCAAGCAAGCTGAGGGTACCTGCTTTGAACTATAAGGAAAGCTGGGATATGAATATTTTATTAAATAACACATTTCCTTTAAGAGATACTGGTCATGTTCCCTTGGGGGGAACAAGCATTTTAATATTGTGTTTGTGAGCTCATTATATAGGGTACTTCTTGGTTTCATCCACATACTTTCCCTTGATACTGCTGGTATATTATACTCAGTATATCCTCTGTGTAATAGAGAGTGGTGGCGCAGGCAGTAAAAAAGCCTGCAAGGTAATCCATCAACAGCTTTAAGCTGTCCGAGTCCCACCACGGCCAGGGTGAGCTCCCAGCCCGTGTCCTAGCTCCCGCCTACCCAGCGGTTCGAAAGCCTAGCAAGTAGATAAATGGGTACCTGCCTTAGGTGCAGGGGGGCACCCGCCTTCGGGTGCAGTGACGGCAAAAAAAGAACTGTGGTGCTGGTGGCAGGCAACGGTGACGCCGGCGAGGCGATCCGGCAAGAACATGGCGGCGAGTTGACATTGAGCAGCAGGCGGGGATTGGTCCAGAGACGCGGCAATGCAGCATGGCCAGAGCCAATCGGACAGAGGCCAGTGCAGCAGTCGTCGCACAATCACAGGCTGTGGAACTACCCCAGAAGGAGCCGCTGCAGAGCCGCGCCGAGATAGAACCCACCACGAGGAAGCCGCAGAAAGAAGAATATATTAAAAAAAAGAAGCCTGGTAGGCACTCACCTTCCCGATACATTGTGTGGCCCTAGCTAGAAAGTTATAAAATCCCCATGTAAACCGCTCAGAGCCTCCGGGATGGAGCGGTATGAAAATTGAATAAATAAATATGTGGTATGTAACGTTTGTTATCTGAGGTTATGATAACCACTGTGATGGATGGATGACTAATGATTGTGAAGCTGAACACAACTACATTAGACTGATTTGCATCTTTTTGCCATTTTATTTTAGGAGTTCATTCGAGAGCAAATTGAGGTATGTTATGAATTGGATAGACTTCCACATTACCTTCCTAATGCAGGGATGTATATTTGAATTCTTGCTTTAGAATCTTTCAGACAAGACTGGATCTCCAGCATGTTCTTCCTTTGTGAATAGCAGCAACAGGACTATAGTTTCAGAGAAGGGGGCAGGGGAGGAACCCTCCCCACCATGTTGCTTTCCAGATCTCCTCATATGACACATTCCTAGAGCTGGTATTTGCACTGCTGGGGGATCCATTCCAGCATTGTACAACAACCTATATCCTTCCCCAATCCGGGCAAATAGCAGCTGTCCTTCCACCTTGTAAGGATTACAACAAAATAATGTGTGTGAAGTATTTTGAGCACTGAAAGCACTATATAAATGCTGAGTGTTGTTATTGTTGGAGCAGTCTAGCTATTTCAAAGCAAATGTTTACTCTGGCCCACTGATAGGAGGAAGTTCACTCCCTTCTTTAGGACTGTAAAATGGAGGGTAGCTTCCAAAACAAGTACAATAAAGAACAATCCACAGAAGGGAGTAAGGGCGGGGTATAAATCAAACAAATAAATAAAATGTTCATTAATAAAATAGTTATTCATTAGGTGAACTGTATATATCTGTAAACTGGGTAGAGAGAGTAAAATAAACATTCTACATGCCACATGGATTGTTGTGATTCTAAATTAGGTGGGTGGGGAACGGAGATTTATGTTTTTACATTTGAAGGATGATATGTAAATCCTCTCTTAGTCTGTATAACAGAATCGCTAATGATAGAGACTCTCTTAGTCTGTATAACAGAATCGCTAATGATAGAGACCAAACAGCCAAAGAGTAACTCCAAACAGAGATGACTCCAGGACGTTTGGGGGATTGTACACAGGACAACAATAGTGAGCCCCCCCTCCCCCCTCCCCGCTCTCACCAAGGAATGAGGCTGAAGCCTGCTTGTTCAGCTGCTTCCACAAGGGGGTGCCAAAATCTGTGCTGCCACAGGTAGCAGCAGCGTGTGGCACAGGAACTATATCTAATTGTTGGGATGTTTTCTTAATCTTTGAGAAATGCAATAATGTCTTTCTGCTTTCAGCTACTACAGACCACAGGAGGAGCACGAGGAACACTGCCACTAACAATTTTGAAGGTTTTGGCTTCCCAGGCTTGCCATGGTAAGGAATATACTCTCCATGCCACCTGCTTCTTTCACAGCACACTTCTAGCCCTTTCAGACTACTCAAGGATAACTTTGTTAAAAGCAGGGTAGTATAGATTGTGGCTAAATGAGTACCCCCAAACATCATTCTATCATTAGGGTCTAGCAGCTCAGTAAATTGCATGTTCCCTGTAATAAATAAAACTAGCTGCCTGTGGGGACCATTTCACCACAGGCACCTCTGACAGAAGAATCTGGAAGCATAATATTATGATTTTGTTGTGCTTTCATTATATTCCATTTTTATTTATTTTTGGAACATATCTCTGAATACTAGACATTAGGGAAAGGACACATCTTTAAGTCTGACTTGTAAATCTGATCTGGCAAGACAGCTCTTATGTTTTTAAGTGAGGAAAGGGCCAGGCTCCCGTCCTATTCAGCTTCAGAGCTAGGAGGGAACTGCTCCTGCTTGCAGAACTTCAATTTCTGTATTTCTCCCCCCTCTCTTGCAGGTGCAATTAAGTTTAATGACCCATTGACTTTTGAGGAGAGTTGCCAGCTAATGAAAGCTCTGTCTTGTTGTCAGTTGCCCTTCCAGTGTGCTCATGGGAGACCCTCCATGCTGCCTCTTGCAGATACCTCTCACTTGCAGCAGGAAAGTCAGGTACATGCTATGAAGCTGATAAAAATGCATAGGATGATTTAACTGAATGCGCTTGTCCTATGCAGATCCCATACTAACCAACAACTTAGTTCTCCTTCTCTTCTAGTTTAAAAGCAACACGTTCTTCATGTGGCACAGAGATAGTGGTTAACTGAAGGGTTTTTCCATATTTTTTAAATGTGTCAGAGTGCAGAAAAGGGGAGAACCTTTTTTTGGCTTACTGAAAATGTTTCATTAAGTAGGAAAGGATAATGAAGTATGATGTTTTCCTCAAGATCTCTTTTCCAAATGGACCATCTAAGATGGTGGGGATATCATGCAGACAAGACCCCAGTTGAAACATGCCTCTATGCTTATGTGGTATGTAAAATCCTCACCTTAATTCTTGCAGGATAACCTACAAATAAGGAAACTACAAGTCTCATAGGGCCATGGCAGACAATATGGCTCAGTGTCTGCAGTGCTGGATTTAGACTTAGGACTTTTGAATTAAAATACCAACTCAGCCATGGTCTCATGGGGGTAGTATTAGGCATATCATAAACCCAAAGCCTTTGTTTGCCTCATAAAATTAGACTATAGACTGCAGTACCGGACAGGCTGCTGCTGCCTGCTCTCTTTTGGTGGCAACAGGATTGAGGCACCCTGAGAGGAATGGGCCCCCATCTACGGGATGGTGCAGGGCTGCAATAGCAATACCTCCCTCCTCTCAGGGCAGAAAAAGGACATGCAATGGCAGCTTGCTTGCCTGGGTGTGTACTGATAGCTGCTAGAAGCAACCATTATCCTTCCCTGCACACTTCCCCCCAAAGAACAAGCAGCAGCTTTAGGTGTGGTCAGTACTGGACCTTCTCCAGACCTGTCTTGGCGTTCCATCATTCCCAACTGCTCTCCTCCCCCACTCATCCAAAGCAAGAACATCAATGGGGCTCCAAGCAGCTTTTGCTCATTTGCTGCACTTTTGACTCAGATAGTGGCTGCAAAACAAATTTTCATGTAGCATGGGACACGGAAAAAAATGCTTACATGATAAGATTCTTACTAAATACTACTTCTCCCCTTCCCATCTAGGTTTTCCCATCAATGTATCTAATTCTCATCATGGCAAATCTGTGGATACTTAAATCCTGAAACTGTACCCGTGAACAAATAAAAAGTCTTTTTGCAAACCTGAGAAAAGCCCCAGCATTGCAGAAAAATATGAAATCTTTTTTTAAAAATGGGGGACTAACCCTCTCAAAATAACAGAAGCTGCACCTGTAGCATTAAGACACAAATGCTCTCAGTGACCATTGCTAGGCAACCACAACTGTATTGCCAGCCTTCAAGTCTTGGTTTTTGTCAGCAAAAGGCAGGGAGAGGGGCAGGGCCTTTTTCAGGGCTGTTTTAGTGTTTGAGGGAGGACTCGTTGAGCAAGGCCTGGCAGCAACCAGCAGGTGTCTTGATAGCACCACAACTGGATGACTTAGCCAGGAATGACTGTTTGCTACTGTTCCACAGCAGCCACCCCACTAGTGGTTAGAGTTACAGTAAAGTCAGTGTGGTATAGTGGTTAGAGTTACACACTAGGATCTGGAGATCCAGGTTTAAACCCCAACTCTGCTGTGGATGCTTACGTGATGAGTTTGGGCCAATCACACACACTCAGCTTAACCTTCCTCACAAGGATAAAATGGAGGAAAGGAGAACAATGTAAGCAGCTTTGGGTCCCCATGGGGGAGAAAGATGTATGAAGGTATATATGAAGTAACTAAATAATAAACCTATCTGGAAAAGGGAGGGCAGATAAAAGGTAGGTTGGTGGGTGGGAAGGAGAGAAGGGAAGGTGAGGATATGAGGGTTGCTAAGAAGAGGGATTTTTTTAAAGAGGAATCAGTGTGGGGAAGGAGATGCACGTGAAAATGAGATGCCTCCAGCCAAGTCCTAGCAGGTTCCTGACTGTGCAAGTGGGACATAGTTTCCCCACGTACAGGCTGCTGGGGCAGGGAAGGAGGGAAAGCTGAAGATAGAGGAGCAGATAAAAGGAGGCTGGCTGGCTGGCTAGTGGGAAGTAGAGAAGAAAGCAGGAAAATGAGAGAGGCTATGGGGCTTTCACAGAAGAGAAACAGGAAAAATGGGGGAAGGTAAAATGAGATGCCTCCCACAAATCCTTGCAGGTTTTCCGCTTGTTTTGCTTTAGTTTTGTATTTGGAATAAATGTTTAATTATCACCTGTACACATTACTTTTTGGGAGGGAAGATATTTGTATGGCACAGATTCTCATTTATTGTACATAAACCCTCTGATCATGTTCTTAGCATGAATATCTATTTGTATAGAAAATAATCATGGTCATTGGATTATATTCTCTCTGTTGAGGCATGTGGTGTCAAATCATTAAATGCCATTTCTTCCTCCAGCCTAAGCCTAATCTGGCTAAACTAAGAAGAATGGCTAAAGCCTGGCAGCGCTTTAGGAAAGAAAAGGATCTCACTGGGAAAACATAAGCCCTATCTCAGTGCTTCATTGGTTCCAAGCATCTCTTCTCCAGCAGCTCCTCCTCTGGAACACAAACTGGTGAGGCCCATCTTGCAGCCTTGCAAGCGCAGCAGCAGAAAGCACTTCAGCATTCTGATTGCAGAAGCAGCCCAAAACTCTGTACTTCAAATATCCCTAATGGAGGCAAAAACTAAGTTCTGTTTTCCTGGGGAACAGGGAAGGTCTCCATCTTGCACTAAAACTGTGTAAATAAAGACACTGGAATGACTATTTTAATTAACAACATACCCTTTACTCTGAGGAAGCAGTAGCTATCATAAACCAAGACCACATACGTGGCCACGATTTTGATTGCAAGTGTTGCATACGCCAAGCAATATTACAACCTGTCCTAGTGTTTTGATATCATCTGTAGCATGCATTGTACTCAAATGCTAATTAATCATGGGGAAACACAGAATGCAGGCCAAAGCTGCTTTGTGAATTGTCATAAGAATCAAAAAGGGCTTTTCATGCAACTAATTCTTATAGCAACAGATTGCTATCTGCAAGTTAAAGGTAATCTGTGTTGCCATTTCTGAAGGTATAAAACACCCTCACTAAGTAAAACAAAAACCTGACTGTTTGTTTATAGGTTCTGGTGGCATTGAAATGCGCCCCCCGCTTCCATAGCTGCTGCTTCAAACAGTAAAGTGGAAGACTCAGAGGAGCCTTTCACTAGGGCATTTAACAGACTGAAGGTAGCTTTTATTGCAATTCCTTCTGCGATTAGGCTGTTACTGAGGCATTCCACTGTTGACTGTTATACAATGATGCTCACCCAGAATATTTGCAGGGAAGGAATTACCTTCTGTTGTTTAATAAAGCTGAACAAACACATACAGCTTGAGAGGAGCAGTTTTGCTGATAGTGAAAAGCATGGTCAGAGGACAGCAAGTTTTGAAGACAGCAGTGTCAAGTTTTTTGCTGCCTAATATTTATATACCTTATTTCTTCATGGAAATCAATGTATAAATGTATTATGTGATAAGTTATGTCCACAGTTCAGAGTTCACGGTCATCCGGGTGATAGAGCTCACTCATGAGTCGATAAATGTAGGAAGGAGCATTGCCTCCAATGTTTGAGATGAAGAGAGTGATAAGTTCAGGAGGAACATAGTCAAAGACTGGACAATGAACGTTGACTTTAGACAGAATCTCTCCTGAAAGAAAAACATTGAAAATAATGTTGAAAAGTGAGGAGAGCACAAAAAACAACCTCAGCTTTTCATTGGCACTGGTTGTCTATATGATATGCAAAGAAGAAGCCCACCATCTATGCAGCATCAAGACGGCAAGACAAATACCTTGCCATTTGTGCTTTACTGTTTGGTCATAGAGCATAGAACAATCGTAGGCATGTTTACTCATAAGAACATAAGAAGAGCCCTACTGGATCAGACCATTGGTCCATCTAGTCTAGTATCCTGTCTCACAAAGTGGCCAACCAGTTCCTCTGGAGTGCCAACAGCAGGGCATAGAGACTCCTGATGTTGCTTCCTGGCTCTGGGATTAAAAGATTTAGTCCTCTGAATGTGGAGGTTCCCCAGTAGCCATTGACAGACTTATCCTCCATGAATCTGTCTAATACTCTTTGAAAGCTATTTATTCCTGTGGCCATCACTACATCCTCTGGCAGCAAATTCCACATTTTAATGTAAAGAAGTATTTCATTTTGTCCATCCTGAACCTACTGCCCATCAGCATCATTTAGATGCCCTTGAGTTCTAGTATTACAGGAGAGGGAGAAAAACTTCTCTTTGTCAACTCTCTCCACCCCATGCTTACTTTTATAAATCTCTATCATGTCCCCCTTAGTTGTCTCTTTTCTAAACGGAAAAGTCCCAGACTCTTCAGCCTTTCCTCATAGGGAAGGTGCTCCAATTCCCTAATCATCTTGGTTGCCCTCCTCTGTACTTTTTATAGCTCTGCAATGTCCTTTTTGAGATACGGGGACACACCCTAGATCTATACAGGGGCATTACAATATCAGTTGTTTTATTCTCAGTAATTCCTAACATAGTTTGCCTTTTTCCTCGCTGCAGCACACTGGGTTGACACTTTCACTGAGCTATTCACTACAACCCCAAAATCTTTTCCCCTCTCAGTCTCAGCAAGTTCAGACTGAATTAGCCTATATCTGAAGTTCAGATTTTTTTGTCCCAATGTACTCAGAAGAATTCTCATTGGGTCATGAATAGATTTGCAGCACTGTAAGCATGCTTACAACTGCAGTTATGAATTCTGCCTATTTGGGTGATCAAACTAAACCTTTCAGGTGGTGGTAGTGGAGAGTGCCATTAGGTCACAGCCAACTTATGGTGGCCCCACAGAATTTTCAAGGGAAGAGATGCCACTGATTTCCCATTGCCTGCCTCTACATAGCAACTCTGGACCTCCTTGGTAGTCTCCCATTCAAGTACTAACCGGGGCTGACCCTGCTCAGCTTCTGAGATCTGATGAGACTGGGCTAGCTTGACCGAGTGGGATATCATTGCCAGGTCAGATTGGTCCTTTATATGAAAGTTCACATTCCCCCAAAATAATCTGGAATAGAAAGCCTACTAAAACAGGCTAATTGTTTTCAACCAGGTACATGAGATTCATTAAAATCATGCACCAATGCATATTAGAGACTGAGCATAATTTAGTTATACAATGCTACACTCATATTCCTTTATATACTACACAAGTGAATGGGCCAGAAGAGGGCAAACTCTTTGACTTTTTTCAATCAGTTAAACCACAGAGCAGTTAATGGTCAAAGGAGTTGCAGAAATAAGCAATAAAGTATTTAAGTTCATCCCATACAAAAACTTAATTCCTCAGGAATTCCAGAATCATGACATCATGGGTACCTCCTCTCAAAAAGATTTTTAAACAAAGGATCTTTACCTTCTGTGAAAGGCAATACTTCCTGTGGAGAGACAAACTTATGGAAAGAATCTTCTTCATTAAGGAACTGGAAGAGAGAACAGCAAAAGGAACATCATTGTCATCTTGTATTTGACACCCCTCCCACAGAGCCTATCTTCACAGTTTTAAAAGCATAACAATTGCGGGTCTCGGGACTCCAAAACTGGTATCCAATACTAGTCTCCACTTATACAGGGCAACAGACTACATATAACCCTGGTTTATACCATAAGCTCTATTGCAATTACAGTTACAGCCACAAATATAAGATAGAACTGTAGAGCATTGGCACAACTATCTTGGAGTGCCTCCTCTTTTCAGGTCTTACTGGCAAAACTACCTTGCTTGCACTAACAAAGACTTCATATTAGTCTACTGATAGATTTTGCCTCTTGTTTGTTTTGAGCATGAATGCTTCTCTGCATCAGAGATACCTTTTCATAGGTCAAGGCACCTACCTGTGGTGTGAGCTTGAACATGGGTGCACAGACAATGAGAGGAGTAGAGTGGTGTTTGGCTGCTAATGCCAAGGTGTGAGTCCCACTGATAGCTATCAATGCACCATTGGCCAATATAGTCTTTGTCCCAATAATGACCTACAAAATACACATGAGTATTAGGAAAGAATGCATGAATACAAATTAGAATGAAGGGGAAAGTTAGTTTCTAATGCTATGGCATGACATGTTGTGATGATGATGATATTTATATTCATATTTAGCATCCATATATGCTAGAACAATCTACTAGGGGGGAAAAACCCTTGTTACAGTAGTAAGACTAAGGCTGGTCTTCAGTCTAAATCAACAAACTTTCCTTTTGATTATGGGATCACAGCACATCATGTAGACAAGCAGCCCTCCCTGTTCTCTTATTTTAATATCTCCAAAAGTAGGAGAAGCTGTCTGTTAGGAGGTTGCCAGGTTGCTGAAATGCTGTCACTAATGTAATATACATATTCCAATTAAGAAAAACAACTTCAACAACAGCAACTTTGTGTTCTTTTCAAAACAGACTTTCTTTACTCAGTGGCTTGAGTCACCATTCTTGTTCCAACATGTTCCTTAAACCAGTTTGAGGGGATAGAGTGTCTTTTAGCATACGTATAGTCATGGGTGTTTTTGATCACTTCAAGATGTGCAGAGCAGATGCCTCCCTTTTTATAGATTTGTAGCATTTGGTGGACATTAAGAGTTCTCTTGGACCAGAGCCCCTCCTCCTTGCATTACCTCTTTTCAAACCGCCCATGAGGCTTAAACACACTGACACTCTTGGTTTTCCCTTGGGGAAGGAGAGGACAGAAGTCAAGCAGCCTGCTCATGCCTACCTTGTTGACTCGAGACATAACAGCAAAGATGGCTGCATCACTCATGACTGTGGTTTCTATATCCTCTTTGGCCAAACGAACAGCCATTTCATGGCCCTGCTCCCAAAACAGAGAGAGAGAGAAAACTGAAGATTGTAGAGGGAGAGGCTGGGCAAGTAAAGCTTGTGCCTGCTTATCATGCAAAGTCCAACCAATGGTCCCTCCAAACTCAGCATTCGTTTTTATCAACAGGTAGCCAGATAGATGCCTTAGCACAGTGGCAATAACCATCTCCTCTTAACCCTAATATCAGGTAACCGGATTTCTGAAAATGGAGGTACGCTTTTAGCTTCAGCTATCACTGCTGATCCGTGACACCTATCCTCCAAGCATTTCCCTATTACTTTAAAAAATGCTACCATTACAAAGCCACACGGCAATGGTTTCCATAGATTCCTTGTGTTTTGTTTTAATCCAGTGATTAATCATAGAATCATAGAGTTGGAAGGGGCCATACAGACCATCTAGTCCAACCCCCTGCCCAATGCAGGACCAGCCTAAAGCATCTCTGACAAATATTCATCCAACCTCTTCTTGAAAGCTGCCAGTGAAGGGGAGCTAGCCACCTCCCTAGTTAGCTGATTCCACCCCTGAACCACTCTGACCATGAAGCGCTTCCTTGCATCTGAAAAGTGCTCTTTATCTGTTCTCGGAATTTGTTTTTTTAAGACTGTATTATCTAATATTTAATTTCTCTACATGGCTCAAGATTCCTATATCAAGCTGTCTGACAATGTCTTCATAACAACATTGTCCTGCCTGCCCAAGTCAAAAGCTTAACACGGGAAAACACAGTACTTTCTCTGGGAATACTTGCTTGAATCAGCATCTCCTGATGGAAAAGGTGGCCAGCCTTCCATAGCCCACTTTCTGTTCAAATGGCCTGTGCATGCCCTCATAGGAAAGATACATATGTAACGGTGGCAGCATTTTGTAATCAGCACCGAACAACAAACTCATAAATCCCAGACAACAAGCTTTACCTGGCAGAAGGGTGCACATTCAGCCACAATGACATGGAATTTCCTTTTCCGTGCTGCCTCCTTCAGGAATGACTCCACTGTGTGTGAATAGCCAATGGTCATGATCACCTCATTGGAGTGGATGTGCTCCAGTGCTTGCATGGCAATGTTGTCGGTTGTACCCTCTGCAACGAAGAGTAGTCCATCCATGAGAGGAGAGCCAGGTCCAACACATCTTCACTGAACTAACTAGAAACTAGGACCACAGTTAAAATAGCATGCAAACTCCCATCTTTTCCTACCACATCTGAGTATAACCTAATATACTGATTGGGTCTTCTGGCACTAAGAAGAGAGAGCACGTGCACTGAATACATAGTACTTGCTCAGTGAAAGTCAAGTTTGCAATCACATCATGTCCATTCTAGCTTTAATAAGCCCTGCAAGGCACAGTTATGGTTCCTTCCAGGAAAACAGTACTTCTCTATGACAAGTCTTGAATACATTTCTTTGCCTCCACAAGCCAGCCCCAAAATTTAGGAGACAGGCTCATTTTTCAGTCTCCATGGTTTTGTATTTTTATGACCATGTTTTCTAAGTGCCACAATTAAATTTTTAGGCACCATGGCAAGCTGGTGCCTAGGATTTGTCAAGCCTTGCCCTACAATGCTGTCCTAGCTGCCTGCACCTGTGCCACTTATGATTAATAAGCCCGTGTCCTCTAATAATTTTACTTGTCTCCTTTCACTGCTGATATTGCAGGTAGGAAGACAGCCCCTTGTCGTTATCTGGGATGCAAAATTTCAGCAAGATTTAGTACTGGAATTGTGCCTCTCTCAATGAATAGCAACTGTCTAGTTTCCAAGTTCCCAGCTGAACATATGAATCTGCTGCATATAGACTCTTAGTCCAGTATTGCCGGCTTAGACTGTTGGTAGCTATAGGATCTCCAGCAAAGAAAAAATCTTTCTGAAACACCTAATACCTAAAATCTTTTAACGGCAGATGATCGTGGTTAAACCTAGGACCTTTGGCACCTAACAGCTATGTTCTACTTCTACAGTACAGTCCTCACCTTTTATTTCTGCTGTCATCTCTTACCTAATTCAATTAACAGCTCACTAATAGCTTCAATTACATTAGCCCTGAGTGGACTATAGTGGGTGTTGAAGTCCTCATTGAGACCTCCTGAGGTCAGAAGTTTGTGCAGCGACTCCTGCTGGTCACTCTCCTCACTGCGTCCTCTGAGCCTGTGGAACCAACAGACTCTATCAAATCATGAAAAACCAAGAAAATACTACCGTTCTGGAAGCGTAGAGGATCCCATGCATGATTGGGAGGAGCATGTGGCTTCCTGCACAGGTAAGAAGTCATATCTTCTCCTTACCCCTGAGAAGTATCCTTAGCTTGTCAAAGTGAAAAAGAAAACATATTTTGGGAAGAGCTGCTCTACCCTCTCTTCAGGTGTTAAAAAATCTAGTTTTTAAAAAAGTTTTTAAAAATCTGCCTCTGAACAAAGTGAGGGGAGAGACAATAACTGTACAGAGAAGAAAAATATACTGCTTTGGAAGCTCTGGGACTGCTTTTGAGAGGTAATGCTGTCTAGTGGTTAGTGCTGGGCTAAAGCCTGAGATCAAATCCCCATTGTTATAAAGCTCACTGGATGACTTTGGGCCAGTCACCTATTTGTTGTTGAGAAATTTTGGAAGGGGGAAGGGACGTGTTTTCTTCAAGCTCTTTAAAGAAAAAGGCAGGATAAAAATGCATAGACAGACAGAGGCGACAGAGGGAGAGCTCAAGAGAAACTTTCAGCTGTTGTTAACCAATTGAAGAGAGAACATATGGTTATCCTTATAATTTGCTTCAAGAGACTGGGAAGCCAGAGAAATGAATTTTAAGTATAATCAGATGTTTTTAAGTCTCCAAAGCACTACCAACCAGTTATGCACACTGGAAACTGAGCCGTGTGATCTCTTCAAAGCCAAATGTTATGAGCAACCTTGTCCACACTTGCTATTAAAGAAGAGTGTTGGGCAAAAAAATAGCACATACAAAGCATCCTTAATTGAAAGAAAGTACTTTATCAGGCACGGTGGCAACAAATACACATGGCAATAAAGCTCAGTAAGAATCTTTAAGGGAGTCTTTCTGCTAAAGACCTTCCCACAAAAGACTGGATGGCTATTTTTTTAAGTTGTTGGTGAGGTCATCTTTATTAGAAGGGGTGGTTTGATTCTGTCCACAAAAGACCACCACTGAACATGTGAATCTCAAAGGACAAGGACATATGTAGCCAACAGAAGCAGCTTCACCTGCCATACTCCTCACGAATTATCTTCAGCACCCGTCGCACCATGTTGCCCACAGTGGTCTCAGATGGCTGCGCAGCAGTCATTCTCCGGCCTTCCTTACGAATCAAATCCATCAGCTCTCCTAAAAAGAGTAAGGATGATGATCTGGTAACTCCTTTTCAAAGTGTAGGATTTGCCCATTTAGTTCCAACAGTATACATTCATAAAAGATTTCCATACAATCTATTGCTCTGCCTTTCCACACAATTAGCAGGAAACTGTGTGGATACATGGCATGCTCCTTCACCTTACCACTTTTCACATCATGAAGCAAATCTATCTGCCTTTACCAGGGATACACTTCCTGAGCTCCCAATTGTATGTTATAGCCCTGACTTGGAGTGCAGGAAATTGGCCTTACAGGAAACAGTCTTAGGATCTAGACCACCTGGTTTGAAACCTTCAAATAAATAAATACTAGTGTTGTCCTTGCTTTATTTTCTAACAAAACATGTTACTTTTGAAGCAGAGAACACTCTTTGTACCTATAAAGTCTTGCAAGCAAAAGCTTTACTACTGAAACTACAAAGAACTGTTCATATCAAAATGAACTTTCAAAGAAGTCCTATACTCAGTCTTTCTGCAAAATCAGCATAAGTTTTATTCTCTGGAGAATAGTATTTATTTATAGTGCCATCCGGGGGTGGGGGGAGAGTTATGAATGCGAAGAAAGTCTGTCAACAAGACAGGAGTTTGTGCATGCCGCGGAGGAAGCTCAGTCCTCACTCGCTCCTCCTCACCCGCATTATCCCAGCGCCCGTGAGCCACGATCCTCCGAAGCAGCCCCACGGTTTGCCGGGCAGCGTCCTCCGAGCGCGGCTGCTCCCCGCCCCGCTTCAGCAGCGCCACGAAGTCCTCGATCTGGCCAGACAATTCCGACTCTTTCTTCGTCGCTGTCACTGCCGACATTTCGCCGACTCGGGGGAAAGGAAGGGGGAACTGTTCAGCGGCGGGACTGGAAAGAAAGGGATCCACAACAGGCCGGAATGCCTCCGAGAAACGGACGTCTTTCCGGTTCAGGACCGTTCCTATTGGCCAAGGGAACATGTGGGCCCTGGCTGAGTACAAGTCGTATCAGGGGGCGGAGTCTTCCTGCACAGCGTCTACGTATTGGGGGGGGGGGGGGTGTTTGGGTTTGCATTGATTTAATTTGGATCACAGCAGGTGGGTTTTATGTGGCTCCTGAAAGTCGAACACCTTTGGTATGGAATAAGGTTTTGTATCTGAATTAACACACGCTTACGCCACAACGCATCTGTTCTTTAAATGCCATAAAATATTATACACGCACACAGACCCTCCACTTCCAAAGCTAACACTTTTTGGCTCATAGGGGCTAAGGGAGCCTTGCTACATTTTTAAACCACTTCCGCACTGTCATTTTTGTCACTCGTTTGTCCATAGTGCTTCAGCCCCTCCCCCCATGTGTTTTGCTTTCTCTAGTACCAGGGGGAGCAAAACACATGTGGGGGGGGGGGGGCAAAACAATACGGAAAAACAAGTGACAAAAGTGACAGTGCGGAAGTGGATACACGGCTATAAAAGCCAGGATGGTCACCCTTTCCAAATTATAGCTCTTTATGCTTAGAGGAGAAATGCTGTGCTGCAGTCAGAAGCTGGAAAAACTACACTTTCTTACATGGGGTGATTCTAGACTGACTGTTTTCTGTGAAGTGTACACGTTTCACTCACCCAGTTATTCCAGAGTTGTAACATCACTCCTGAACATTGCTGTCATGTGTTTTCCCACTGTACTTCTAATTTTTCCTCAAATGTTGATTTATGATTCCCCCCCCCCCCTTTTGCAGGGGTAAGACTGTTGGTGTGGTGTAATAGCTATGCCAGACTAGGATTAGGATCTAGGAGACCTGGACTCAAATCTCCAGTCCGATATGACTTTTGCTGGTTGACCTTGGGGAAGTCATCCAGTGCAATGCTAAATGGGCTCAGATGGGTGATGCTCTGTTTAGAATAACATTGATTCTCTTTCAGCCTAACCTTTCTCACAGTCACAGGACAAGGTAGAACCATGTGCACTGCTCTGAGTTTCTTGGAAAACAGGCAGAATGAAAATAGATATGTGGTCTTGTGTTATAAGCAACGTTCCCTCTAAGCTGTGGAATCTTGTGAGCAAAAATTCTACTTTGTGAGCTACTGGCATTAAAGCTGTGAGCAAGCGATTTGGCTACTGCATCAATTGGTTTGCTCTGGAACCCTCCTTCCTGAGCTAAGACAGAAATGTGTGAGCTGGAGGCTAAAAAACTGTGAGCTAGCTCACACTAACCCAGCTTAGAGGGAACAATGGTTATAAGTTTTCGGTTGGGGTGGTATTAGCTAAGGTATGGCTCCTTCGATCCAGTGCTGTGTGATAAAATTAAGTTCCCTTTTTTTCTGGCCCCACTGGTGGACATCCTGATGGCACCTGGGTTTTTTTGGCCACTGTGTGCCAGTGTGTTGGACTGGATGGGCCATTGGTCTGATCCAACATTGGCTTCTCTTATGTTCTTATTTACCAGTGGAGAAACCTTTCTGCAGATGAGACCAGGGATCCTCCAGAATATTTGTGCTGCTTGCAGATAAAGAATGCCGATTTTACTGAACAGGACTTCAAATAAAATCATGGAAGGCATCTTTCTTTCTCTGTGGTTTTATAGAAAGTAATAAAAGGTAACCAAGAATGCAGTGTGTTATATGATTTCCCTTTACCAGAGTAACGAAACTGAAATGGAAAAGGCCAGGGAGTGATTAAAGAAGAAAGGTAGAGCCAAAGGGAAGGGCCAAATGGAAGGAGTGTGATTAGGAAAGGAAGGGGCTGTACCAAAGGGGAAAGGGACCCGGGTGTATTCTGTTGCCCAGGGCCTACAGAAACCTGGAACCAGTCTGTGCTGCGCACACATCATGAATCTGCTGAGGGCTTTATGCTATAGTTGGATTACATTGTAGTGAAGTTCTCAGACTACAATCCCACCATGAACATTTCTATTTATTTGACTTGTATGAAGCAACATTGTTCAGTCAGACTAAGCTCTGAAAGACCCAGGTTTGAATCACTGCTCTGTGACATGGGAGCCTGCGGGGTGACTTTGGCCAGTTACCTACCCTCAGCCTAACGTACTTCACAGACAGTTGTGAGGATAAAATGGAGGAGAGGAGAACAATGTAAGCCACTTTGGGTCCCCATTGGGAAGAAAGGCAGAGTATAAATGAAATAAATAAATCGACTTCAGAGGATTTAAAAAGTTGCAACTTCGTTGAGGGCTGCCTTGTCAATCCTTCAGTTTCCTATAAGCAAGACCGAGAAATCTTCAATACTTACAGTACCCTCTTCAGCATTATATCTGCAAGTTTTAGAATTGTACAGAATGTGTACCTAATTGATTTGCTTTTTTGCTACTTGTAACTGTGAGAGGGCACAATATGTTTGAATTACATAGTAACTAGATCTCACATGCTTTTTTGAATTCTGAAGGTCTGAACATTGAAATTTTAAGGAAAGAAGGTATCAGTCAGCAATTAGTGTTGCCCAGGGGTTGTTTCGTAGAAAAAGTGCTAGGGGAACTCATTAGCATAACTCATTAGCATATGCCACACCCCCTGACATCACCGGAAGTGTGTCATAAGGCCACACCCCCTGACATCACCGGAAGTGTGTCATAAGGCCACACCCCCTGCCCCCAACGGTCCCGGCCGCCACCGCTGGCCTTGCAGCTCCACTGCCGAGCCCCATGAGGGCAGGGGTGGGGAGAGGCAGGGAGGAAGCAACTTACCCTCCCTCTTCTCCTGCCTCCTCCTGGCTGAATGAGGGCTGGAAGTGGGGCGGCCGGAAGCAGGGGGCGGGGCTTCATCATGTGCCCCGCCACCCGTACCTTACCTGGGGGAACTGCGATTCCCCGCAATCCCCCCCGAAATGACCTCTGGTGTTGCCAGCTCTGGGTTGGGAAATACCTGGATATTTGGGGGTGCAGCCTGGGGAGGGCAGGGTTTGATTAGGGGTGAGACCTCCGCAGGGTATAATGCCATAGATTCCACCTTCCAAAGCAGCCATTTTCTCTAAGGGGATCTCGATCATCTGGAGATCAGTTATAATAGCAGGAGATCTCCAGGTGCCCCCTGGAAGTTGGCAATCCTAGTAATAATATAGAAAGCACAAATCTGTAAAGTGGACTCTGAATTGTACAAACAGAACATGATTTGACAAGGCAAGAACCAGATCTAATGGAAGTTACTTGCTAGATAGAAGAGCTCAAATGCCACTCTGATGGGTAAGACCGATAGCTGCCCATACCTGTGCTTTCTCTGTTGTGCCTCCCACTTGGTGGAATGGCTGGCCGGATGAGGTCAAGAAGGCGCCCACACTTCTATCATTCTGCAGAATGCAAAAAACAGAATGGTTCAGGAAAACACATTTATCATAGGAAATGAGACTATAGTAATCATCTATGACATTTAAGCAGTTTTCATTGCTTTCTCCCTTGAATATATTGCAGTGTTTTGTGCATTGTTCTCTAGGTTTGCACTGTATGTATTATACTATTATATTATACTTATACCGCTTTTAGTGCGTTGTTCGCTAATTTTGTAGTCCAGGCTTATTCACTATTGGTTGTATGGTTTATATTGTTCTTATTGCAGTGTTTTAAATTATGTAATCCACTTTGTGTCTCTGTGAGAAAGGTGGACTATAAATGAAGTAAATGAATAAAAAAAAATCAGGTATAATTCCATACACCCAATAATTCAGCCAACAAAAGAAGGCAGTACCTCTAGTTAGGCCCAGCCTCTGACCCCCTCATCTTGCCCTATGCTCTCAAAAAGCAATCAAGTAAAAGAGGTCTGTGAAGGTGTCACGTAAGGTGTCTGTCGTGCATCTGTAGTGGTAGCAGTTCATCCCTCCTGCTCATGGTTGCTTTCCCCTAATGCAGTGGTACTCACACAGCAGCTCATGGAAAGCCACATGCACAGTTACCATCAGCCAAAACAGCCACATCCCAGCCCTGACCTGGATAGCCCACGTGAAGCCTGATCTCGTCAGATCTCAGAAACTAAGCAGGGACAACCCTGGCAAGTACTTGGAGACCTCCAAGGAATATCTGGGTTTGGACGCAGAGGCAGGCAATAGTAAGCCACCTCTCTGAAACATCCAAGCCCCACTAGGGGTCACCAGAAGTCTCAGCTTATACTTGTTGCCCAGAGGTGCTGCCTTACTAACAGCAAGGGCACCCCACTATTGACCTGAACCAAAGTCCCCCAAAAGTCAAGCACTCTCAGCTTGAACCTCAGAGTAAGCATGTGAACACTCTGCAAAGAGAGGATTTCATATTCAGTTTTTCATACAAGGAAGCCCTCCAAGGCAAAATCTTCAACCTCCCCTCCTCCAGCAGCGACAATGAAGGCAGGTGTATTATCTGCATTTCTAAAGCTATTCAGAGGCCACCTGGTGAATAGTCCTTTCTCCAGAACTTCACCTAGCCCTTTTTGTGTGATCCTATGCTTATGTGAGAATCCTTTGTCTCCAAAGTTGTCTTTCCTGCTCCATCCCTCAGGATACTGAGATTTTTTAAAATTAATTAAAATTTAAAATACAATCAATAGCTATGAGTCGAAATAGCAGCAAAAATAAAATCGGGAGGGGGACACATTCACGATATCTGGGGAGTTTCCTCAATACAAGTGATAAACTTGTGGATGAGCAGGAGCGTTCAGCCTTGAAGCAAATGTGACAGCCTCAATTGATGTGGAAATACTCTTAATTGGTTCAGTGGATGCAGCCACTTATCACCCCCTGTTGTCAATATATTGCACCATCAACCAAACAGTAGCCCTTCATATTTTGGTTTTCTTATTTGTTCCCAGTTGAATTTGTCTATGTTCATTTTCTCTAATACAGGGTACCATTTATCCATGGGGTTAAGCTGGTGATACTCAACATGTGTAGTATTTGTCCAGGATGAGATTTTCTCTTGTAGGAAAAAATCCCAGACTTTGTGCAACCATTGTTGCATAGTTGGGATGGAATCTGCTTTCCATTTACTTGCTAACAATACTTTAGCAGCTATTAACAGAACATTGATTAGTTTTTTCTTAATTTCAGGTACACCATCTGCAAGCCAAAGGTGGAGCAAAATCAATGCCGGATCGTATGGTAAGTTATAACCTGTTAGAGCTTGGATGTTTTGTATGATACTGAGATAAACCAATCATACATCCAAATCCTGGCATCTATCAGGGACTCATCTCCCACCTTTTGTATAAATCTGGGAAACCATCCAATCTGCCTTGGCCAAACCATGAGTGGCCATCAAGACCCATTCAACTAGCCATCCAGCACCTGGCTAGACCCATCAAGGCTATGGTGCAGCTAGACTCTGCCCCTCTGGGACCCCATCGCTCACATCTGGTGCCTGGTACCACACCTCCATGGACTCCTTATTGGTCTAGAGAATCTATTGTTCTCGCCTGAGACCAGCCCCCAAAGGCCTCCCACTGGTCTGTATTATTTTCCAGTGTCTATATTCGTCAGAGCACATGGCCTCAGATTGTGTGTCTGCCCCTGATGCCAACTGGCAGTTCACCCCTAAACCTTTGGTTTGGGCCATGATCTCATCTCCATGGACCCCTGAACATCTGGACAGGTTGTATCACCCCGTAACTGACCCCTCTACTCACTATCAATCACCTCTGCTTTCTTAGTTCTGTATTGCTTGCTCCTTTTGGATTCTTAGTGTGTTTGTAACTAGGGAAACACTTTAATAAAAACTATTTAATTTACTCTTCTAATTTGGAGTTTTACTACTGTCCCGGACCTTCTTATAAACTGGTGTGCAGTACCTTGTACCCCTCTGGCCTCCCCTGCTGCATAGCTAATTTCCCTCAAAAACAAGGCAGGCCATTGGCAGTAACACATGATTCTCTGGCAGGAGCTATTTCAAGGTGGGAACCACCTGCCAGCCACAAGTCCCATCAGGCAAGGGTCTTGCCCACTTTTCTAAAACATGGGGCAGGTGCCACACTGGGAAACAGTGCTCAAAAGGGGCACAGGTGACATGTCAAAGAGCCACATGTGACTCCCAAGCCACTGAATAAGTATCACTGCCCTAAGGGATCAGGAGACAGCAGCTGAACAAGCTAGCATTACGGCTAGGATATTGGGCCTGTACACTGGAAATCTGGTACAAATCTGTGAAGCTCACATCAGGCAACCAGATGGAAAAGAAGACAGGTCTATTGTGCCACATGCTAAGCCAGATCAATGCATCTTTACTTGGTTGTAAGTCCCCCTGAATTCACTGAGGCCTTACTTCCAAAAATTGTGCATAGGATTGCAGTCTAAAAGCTGTGCAGAAGGCAAAAAATTGGCAATTGTGCCTGTTCATGCAAAAGTAAGGGGTGTGGAGTTGGGGGGAGACAGGATCAAATCCTTGCTGAGACATGAAACTCATAGGGTTGCCAAGTTGATCTTCGCCGGGAGCGGGGGCGGGAGTTTTCCCTTGGATGGCTGTGGCCCCGCCCCCAGCGTGCCCAGCATGGTCGCATCACTTCCAGGTGACGCGCACGTTGGGGAGGAGTTCCCCCCGGGGCCCGATCCAGCGGTGCCGGGGAACGGGCCTCTGGGGCGGGGGTTTTCCCGCCCCCCGGGGGGACTTGGGAAGCCTAGAAACTCACTAGGTGAACTTGGGCTAGTTGCTCTCTCTCAGCCTAAGCTACCTCACTGGGGTTGTTGTGGCAGGATAAAATGGGGCAAAAGAGATTCAGGTTCCTCAGGAGATGGCTGGGATGGATATATAATAAATAAAAGTCTTAAAGCCTCAGGGATCCTGTCTTTTAAAACTCCTTGGGCAAGCCACTTGCAAACCTCCTCATCCACTCACCCTTTCCCCCTCTCTCCAGACCCATCATATTAGTTTTCAACAATTTCCTTATATGTATGTGAAAACCCAACTCTAAGGTTAGAATCTGTGGTTGGGCACACGGGACCTATGGTATCCAGCCTCCAGGTGTGTGTGTGGGGGGGGGTGGAGTTCTCCTGGAATGACAGTGGCTCCGCAGAGTACAGAGATCAGTTACCCTGGATGAAATGGCAGTTTTGGCAGGTGGACTGCATGGCATCACACCCTGCTGAGCTCCCTCCCCAAACTGCAGCCTAATCCCAGACGCTGCTCCTCAAATCTACCAAAATCTTGCAGGCTGGATTTGGCAACCCTAGTAGGGAGAACAACCTTGTTCCAGCAAACCTGAGTGGTACACTTCACTGGTAGTAAACAATCATATTTTGCCTCTTGGAGTCATTAAGCCAGATTTGTGCAAAGTAAACAAACTACTTGTGTCCTCCACTTGGAGCCTCCCCCCCCTGCCAGTGGGATGAGGTTGCCTCAAGCTGATTTAGAAAGGGCAGGATGAGCCTGGAATTGCATCTCCCACCCACAGCTTCATCAGGGCATTTCTCAGGAACTATGTGTTTTTTTAACCCAAAACCCCCTTTGGTGTTCCCTGATTCAAATAGTAACAATCCCACGATTTCTCATCTGAAGGAGACGTTCCTGAGGTCATGCTCCTTCCTAGATACATCTGCAGAGAGCTGCCTTCTCAGCGCCTGGGTGACTCCAGCTTGGTTCTGATTGGCTGGGCCGGTTCCAAGCCAGCCTGGTTTCAGTCTCGCCTGTCAGATTTCCCTCAGCCTTACAAGAGGAGATGATGCTCCTTGCAGTTGTCTCCAGGCCTGGTCCCGACTTCTTGCATTTGCCCTGAGTCTAGCATCTTTCCGATTGGCTGCAGTATCAAAGTTTTGGGTTAAGGCTGTTGTTATTTCAGCTGGGGGAGGCTGGCTCCAGTGTAAACTGTCTGAGAAAACCCATCTGGCGCATTCCCAGGGAAGGTTACTGCAGCCTTGGCATCAAATGCCCTCAAGAAGGAGAGGAGGGGAGAGATGATGGAGCGAGGGGAAGTACATTCTTTCTGTCCAGACCCACCCATTCTCCGCTGTCTCCCCTTTCTGGCATCAATGTCCTTGGGACCACTGAGACCAGAGTACAATATAAATGGGGTTCAGTAACTGAGGTATTTTTCTTACTAGTGTGAAAAAACATGATGGCGATTGGTCTTGCTGTTTTGTTGTTACTATTCCTATTATTAATTTTATATAGTACTCAGCATGGACACTGAACTTTACATGGTAAAATAAGCACAGGGAGAGGTCTGTATCCAAGGCGTTTGCAATCTAAATGGCAGGATTTGGGGCAGGGGTGCCAGCCTCCAGATGGGGCCTGGAGATCACCTGGAATTACAACTGATCTCCCCCTGGAGGAAATGGCTGCTTTGTGGCATTATAACCTATTGAGGCCCCTGCTCTCTGCTCTCCAAACCCCACCTAACGAGCCTCCACCCCCCAAGTCTGCTGGAATTTCCCACCCCAGGGCTGGCAATTCAAGGGCCAACTGGACCTACTGGTTGTGGACCGCCCCCTCTCCAGCTTGTTGGGACTGGCCTGGTTCAAGGCCCTGGGGCTCTCCGTTACGGGCATCAACCAGGTTGGAGCACAGGATTTCGGGGCGGTGTGTGCAGAATTCCCCCGCGTCTTCGATGGGACCCTGGGGCGGTACACGGGCCCCGCCATCTCCCTGGACCTAGACCCAGCGATACGCCCCATACGCATCAGGTCCCGGCTGCCCCCGATCTCCATGAGGCCGAAGGTGGAGGCCGAGCTTGATCGCCTGGTTGAGCAAGGCGTGCTAGAACCTGTGGCGTCGGCCCGGTGGGAAACCCCCATTGTCACACCAATCAAGCCGAACGGGGACGTCCGCATCTGCGCGGACTATAAATGTACCATAAACAAAGCCCTACAGCCCCACGCATACCCGGTGCCGGTAGTAAGCCAAGTGCTGGCGGCCCTGGCCGGGGCCCGGGTGTTCGGCAAACTGGACTTGGCCCAGGCGTACCAGCAGCTACCGGTGGACGCCGCCACGGCCGAGGCCCAGACCATTGCGACCCACAAGGGGGCCTTCAAAGTGCACCGCCTCCAGTTCGGGGTCTCGGTCGCGCCGGGGATCTTTCAATCTTTTATGGATTCCCTTCTTAAAGGCATCCCCGGAGTTCAGCCGTTTCTAGACGACGTGCTGATCGCCGCGCCAGACCCCTCGTCCTTCGCAGACCGTCTGAGGGCCGTTTTACAGCGCTTCGACGCGGCGGGCCTCAAGGTGAAACGGGAGAAGTGCCTACTGGGGGTGCCGCGGGTGGAGTTTCTGGGCTTCGCGGTGGACGCCGCCGGCCTGCACCCCTCCCAGGACAAGGTAGAAGCCATCACGCACGCCCCGGCCCCGAAGTCCAAGACGGAGCTACAGGCGTTCCTGGGCCGTGTGAACTTCTACCACTCCTTTTTGCCCCTGAAGGCGGCCGTCGCGGAGCCGCTCCACCGCCTCCTCGACAAGTCGGCACCATGGGTCTGGGGGCCACCACACAACGCGGCCTTCCAAACAATTAAGGACCTCCTGGTCTCTAATGCGGTCCTCGCCCATTTTGACGAGGCCCTTCCCGTGGTGCTGGCATGCGACGCTTCTCCCTATGGGGTCGGGGCGGTCCTCGGGCTCAGACTGCCGGACGGTCGCGAGGTCCCGGTGGCCTACTACTCGCGGACTCTGTCTCCAGCCGAGCGCAACTACGCGCAGATCGACAAAGAGGCGTTGGCAATCGTGGCAGGGGTGAAAAAATTTCACCACTACTTGTACGGCCGTCCGTTCACGATTCTGACGGACCACAAGCCCCTGCTGGGCCACAATCCGGAGAGAGGGAGAAAAGGGGGGGGATAACAAGGAAGGAATGAGAGGAAATATTTAGGTTTTGTTTCAACTGGAGATGAGGAGAGGTGAGTCAGCATATTTCCTCATTTTTTTTCAGTTCAGCAGCTGTCACCAAATGTGGCTGTCAACCATTAACTGATCCTGAGCGCCAGAAATGTATTGCTCCAGTGTCAGAGGATGTCCACTGACTTCTAGTTTGTCTCCAGGTGCAATTTAAAGCACAGATTCTGCCTGGAAAGGCCTAAATGACACGCGTATGAGGAGGACAGCCTTCTCTCATATGAACTTGCCTCTCCAGACAGATTGTCTTTGGAGGCTTTTCTCCAAGTGCCTTTGTCTTCAGACATGAGGTGCCACCAGACTTCTGTTTTATTTTACCAAAGGCAAGGCCTTTTCTGTGGTGACACCCCAGTTATGGAACTCTCTCTCTTAACACTATGATTACATACCAATATTTGAACCTATTTTAATGTGACTTTTTCATGGTGTTTTATCTGCATACTGATGTTTTTAAACATCAGATTGGCCACCTGAGGCCACGACCTCACCTTGTCATTAAAGACCTGCCCCTGTATTTACTTATTTATGCATTTTTACATTTTCTTAAAAAATAAAATTAAAAACAGGGTAGGGTAGGGTTTGGTTGGGTTTACAAAACAATCTAAGCAACATAAAACACTATAAAATATGATGTGAAATTTCAAAAACCTGTTAGTGTTCTTTGAGGGGGTGAACAAACATTTGGACAAGGAGGACCCAATAGATGTTGTTTACCTTGACTTCCAGAAAGCTTTTGATAAAGTTCCTCCTCAAAGGCTCCTAAGTAAGCTCAAAAATCATGGGATAAAAGGACAAGTGCTTTTGTGGATCAAAAACTGGCTAATTAATAGAAAACAGAGAGTGAGTATAAATGGGAAATTTTCTCAGTGGAGGGTGGTAAGCAGTGGGGTACCGCAGGGATCAGTACTCGGTCCGATGCTTTTTAACTTGTTCATTAATGATTTGGAGTTGGGAGTAAGCAGTGAAGTGGCTAAATTTGCGGATGATACAAAGTTGTTCAGGGTGGTGAAAACCAGGGAGGATTGTGAAGCACTCCAAAGGGATCTGTTGAGGATGAGTGAGTGGGCGTCAATGTGGCAAATGGGGTTCAATGTGGCCAAGTGCAAGGTGATGCACATTGGAGCAAAAAATCCTAACTATAAATACACGTTGATGGGGTCCGAACTGGCAGAGACTGACCAAGAGAGAGATGTTGGAGTCATAGTAGATAACTCACTGAAAATGTCAAGACAGTGTGTGACTACAATAAAAAAGGCCAACGCTGTGCTGGGGATTATTAGGAAGGGAATTGAAAACAGATCAGCCAGTATCATAATGCCCCTGTATAAACCAATGGTGCGACCTCATTTGGAGTATTGCGTACAGTTCTGGTCACCACACCTCAAAAAGGATATTATAGCATTAGAAAAAGTGCAGAAAAGGGCAACTAGAATGATGAAAGGGTTGGAACACTTTCCCTATGAAGAAAGGGTAAAATGCTTGGGGCCCTTTAGCTTGGAGAAATGAAGGCTGAGGGGTGACATGATCAAGGCTTACAAGATTATGCATGGGATAGAGCAGGTAGATGAAGAAGAACTTTTCTCCCTTTCTCACAATACAAGAACTCGTGGGCACTCAATAAAATTGCTGAGCAGTCGGGTTAGAACAGATAAAAGGAAGTACTTCTTCACCCAAAGAGTGATTAACACATGGAATTCACTGCCACAGGAGGTGGCGGCGGCTACAAGCATGGACAGTTTCAAGAGGGAATTAGATAAGCATATGGAGCAGAGGTCCATTGGTGGCTATTAGCCACAAGGTAAAGATAGGGATTCTGGGACAAGTGATGCTCTGGTGCTTGGGGGGGGGGTTCAATAGTGTGAGGGCTCCTAGTGCCCTGGCTCCACTGCTGGACCTCCTGATGGCACCTGGTATTTTTGGGCACTGTGTGACAGAGTGTTGGACAGAAGAAGAGGAGGAGGAGGAGAAGGAGGAAATTGGATTTATACCCCGCCCTTCACTACCCAAAGGTGTCTCAGAGTGGCTTACAAACTCCTTTCCCTTCCCCTCCCCACAACAGACACTGTGAGGTAGGTGGGGCTGAGAGAGCTCTTGACAGAAACTGCTCTTTTTCAAGGACAGCTCATCAGAAATACAGCTTGCCCAAGGTCATCCAGCCACGTGCAAGTGGAGGAGTGGGGAATCAAACCCGGTTCTTCCAGATTAGAGTCCGCGCACTTAACCACCACACCAAATTGGCTGGGCCATTGGCCTGATCCAACATTGGCTTCTCTTATGTTCTTATGGTCTTATCTCATCCCCTCCTCCCACCTGCCCCTCTCCTCTCTCTCACCCAGAACTAGAGCAGCCCTGTTCATATTACAGTGAATGCACACATATCTTGCCTGTACATGCAGACATCTAAGAAACAGCCAATGGGCATTTATTTTACAAATTAAAGTGGGAATCAGAACCTGGATAAATGTGGGGTTTGTATCAGATGTTCAGCTGTACATGTGTTGACTGTAACATAAGAAATACCACCCATGCAAAGAGCAATTAAATGTACATTGTACATGGGTTGTGCCCACCCTCACTGTAACTTATGGAAAGGGCTAGTGGCTCAGGCCCAGTCTGCATCTACCGTTTGCTCCGCTGTTTTACCAAACCCTCAATGAAAGAGAAAAAATGTGGCTCAAAACCACATTCAAATATCCCGGGGCCAACACCATACTGACTGCAGAGTCACCCCTGAATGGCCATAAAATGGCCATAAATCTATGCAGACAGCCACCATAAAACCGAGAGATCAAACGAAGTGAAAGCAGTCAGGATACTGCCATAAAATCTGACAATCAAAGTGAAAGTGGCATGCAATGTAGGGGAATCTCTGTTCCAGTGCGGGTTTGGTAAAACAGCGGAGCAAATGCTAGATGCAGATTGGGCCCAAGATTGTTTCTCTCATTCTTCTAGTATCTTGAAACACAGTGCAGCAAGCTGTGCATGCCCCATAAGGCTCTCCCAGCTTTCACAAGATGTGAGAATTTGGGACGCTCAATAAGGTGTGTGTGCTGCTGGACTAGAAGGCTGTGACTCTGCATAGGACCATGCTGTTCACTGCTACAGATCCTTGGGTGGGAAATCACAGGTGGGGTGGAGGCAGAGATGTGCACTCTCTGACGATACCCCCTGTCGAGCCACCACTGTACAAATAAAATATAGAAAAGGACTGTCTCCCATTTGTGTGTGCACTCCACTCCAATTATCGCGTTTCTTTCCCCCTGGTTTACTGTCCATCCCATCTCAGCCCATGTGCCTCCCACCACTTTCCCAGATCGTTTTATGCATTCAGTGAAGTCTGCCCTTTCTTATGAAAGCTTGTGCCATAACAAACTAGCTAGTTCTAAAGCACTATGATACTTTTTAATACATGTTAATTATTCATGTTAATTGGACCAGGGGCCCAGGAAAGGCTACGAAGGGGTGGTGGTGGTGAATGTTGCCCAAGACGGGAGGTGTGAATTTCACACATTAATTGAAATTAATCAGCCATCATCACATTGTCTGCACAGCTGAAGTGGGGAGAGGGGCTCGGTTTGCCAAGCAGCAGAAACAGATAGAGGCAGTATTGGTGTGTGTGTGTGTTTTGCATAAAAAAGCAAGAGGCGTCTGTATGACGAGCACATGGAGACTGTAGGGAGTGATGCCAGGATCAAGCACCAGGCAGAGGCTTACTGGGGGAAACACTGGATTTATTTTGGAGAGTGCAATACAAATGCAGGGCCAAAGCAAATGAGGTGGGACAGCAGCCATTCCTGGCAGCTCAAAGGGTTGGGCAGGCGAAGCAAAAGCCAAGGCAGCCCCTTCCTTTCTATGCAATTGCTGGAAGACAGAGGATGTTGCTCAGGCAGCAGCAGAAGCCAAACTGTTCTCACCCGGGAGAGTCTCTGCCCCCCAGCCTCCCTCTCCCTCCCTTTTCCCCCTCCCCCATGGATGCCCCAATCAAACTTCCTTGCACTAGACGCCCTGGCTACATCCTAATTTCTAATAGAGGGCCCTGGAGTTCATGCCATCAAACAGGATGCCATGATCTGCAGATAAATAAGCTAATGGGAGAATGTTTGGGCTCCTAAATGTTTGTTTTTCTTTGAGGGAATCAGGGCACCAGCATCCTTCTTTCAGCCACTGCACAAGCAATTGCCTTCCCACAGCTGGAGCCTGTGTGTCCCTGGAGCCTCCCTGTAACTGGCTATATTGGCAATAGCAGCAAAGGTCAGTTTAAAAGTGGGTCCCACTCTTTTCCCAGGCTGTAGAGTCTGCTGTGCTGGTATGGCCTAGAAATATTTCCCAACAGTGGCTAATGAGAGGATGTTGGCAGCCTTTGCTCACTTCTGCGCTCCTCTCTACAGGCATCTGCCTCAGGCTTTTCCGTGTGTTTTAAGGTTACTAGCTCCAGGTGTTTTACCAGAGGCCATTTTGCTTGAGGCAGGGATTCTTAAATGGAACTAGGCCCCGGTCACACGGAGCATTTGCCCCGCTGAAGGCACCATTCTCCCGCGGAGTTTTCCGGCGCGATCACACCGGAACATCTGGGCGGTGTAGCGCTCCCGTGGTGAACCCACAGCGAACCCGTGGCATCCCACCAAAGATGCGCATTAAAAAAGTACCTGGGACAACCTACTGGCAAATGGTTTGCCACGGGCTGCACTCAGTGTTAGAGAATGAACTTAATATTTGCTTTATATTTATTGCTACACACACAATGGACTGTGATACTACACATAGAAGGTGCCTGCACAAGCCTTAAGGTTTCAGTTACACAGTTACCAGCCTGGTGAAGAAGCACACACCTCCATTATTGTGAGCAGTAAGAAGCAACAGCTTGAGAAGAGACAGCCCCCACTGCTGAATCATTTGTGGTCACGTAGGACACATCACTGCTTTGTTCCTGCATTGGTATTTCCTGCCAAATGGACATTTGGTTCACAATGAGAATGGCCAGCTTCATCAACACTACAATGGAGCACCTGCCCAGATGCCCTCCTTTGCGTAAGGTTTTAGATTACAATATTGGCCACTCCTTATAGGTAACCTCCCACTCCTACAGGCAACCAATAGGATTGTTTTTGGGATGGACTAACAGGTAGGTGGGGCAAGGGGTTGGCACAGCCACAGCCCATCTCTTGAACCCCCTATAAAAGGTAAGGACCATTCACCTTGCCCTTCCTAGCTAGCATCCCCTGCAACAACCCCTGTCTGCTTTTTACTACTCTTGCTATCCCCAAATCCTTGCCTCTACTGTGATCTCTTGATCTGCGGTCAAGAGACCCACATGTTCTGGCTGGTTCTGGTCGTGTGTGAACTCCCTTTAGTTTCCATTTCTTCCCATCCATTCTTCATTGGAACAACCACACTGCAAGACAGATAAGTATTGCCCATCATCACCCCCACCTGCTAATGCAACTGTGCTTATTTTAATACTGTAATTCTAAGGAACTTGATTGAATGTGTGAGTGCATCAGTATTGTTTGTATGAGATATTCTTTAAGTAAAAGACATTTATTTTAACAACAGCCTCGTTATCCTTCTCTGGTAACCCTTGTGGGAACAGGACCTTGGTATAGTTGGCAAGGACCCATTTATAAATTGCCAATTGCTGTAAATAAAGCAATTCGGCTAACAGCGGATTCCCCCGGTGTGATCATGCTGGCGCACAGCTTTCTCCCCCGTCATCCTGTTTGCCACGGGTGCCAAAGGAGGAAGCCGCCGTCGCGTCTGAATGCATAATAGCAGATCAAACTGCGACTGTGCAAATAGCCACGCCTCCCCCCCCTCCGCTCACGTTATCCAGCCCATGTGACCGGGGCCTAAGATGGTCAAAGAAGTTCAATAAGACAAGGTACCCTGGCAACAGAAATGTACTTTCATTACAGAAAAGAAAGATTCAAGTGGGGTAGCCGTGTTAGTCTGAAGCAGTGGATCAAAGTTTGAGTCCAGGGGCACCTTTAAGACCAACAAAGTTTTATTCTGGGTATAGGTTTTCATGTGCACGCACACTTCTTCAGATACAGTGGAAAAACCCTTCTTCAACTATTAGTTTGTTTCACTGTATCTGAAAAAGTGTGCGTGCGCATGAAAACCTATACCCAGAATAAAACTTTGTTGGTCTTAAAGGTGCCCCTGGACTCAAACTTTGTTCTACAGTAAAGAAAGCAAGCCACGGTGTGAACAAAGCTGTCTGGGAGCTTCCTGCAGCAACCAGCTGTTAGGGTTGCCAGATCCGCGTTGGGAAATATCGGGAGATTCTGGGGGGGTGGAGCCTGAGGAAGATGGGGTTTGAGGAGGGGAGGGACTTCAAGGATGTATCATGCCATAGATTCCACCTTCCAGAGCAGCCGTTTTCTCCAGGGGAACTGATCTCTGTCACCTGGAGATCAGTTGTAATAGTGGGGGGATCTCCAGACACGACCTGGAGGTTAGCAACCCTCACAGCTGCTCCCAGCAACTCCAGTGAAGCCCACCTTCTCTTTCTTCCTCTTCCACAATGGTACTACACCAGGTTGGAAAATTCCTGGAGATTTGAGGGTGGAATTTGGGGAGGGATCTCAGCAGGATATAATGCTATGGGGTCTACCCACCAAAAGCAGCTATTTTCTCCAGGGGGAATGTCATCTGGAGATCTCCAGGCACCACCTGGAGCTTGGCAACCCTGGTGTTTGATCTAGAGCATTTCCGTGACTGCTCACATCCTGCCATTAAATTCTGGTTCTACTTCAGCCACAACTTTTAGTGCAGTCCAAGTTCGTTCCTGTGACACATGATATGGCATAATTTATCCTTGTGGAAAAGAATGAAAAATGCAGCTGACGCCTGGAGACTCTGTGACTTTATTTTACTTGCCTTTAAATTAAAGGGAACAGGCTCAGAGAAATAAGGAAGGCGGAATCAGAGATATCAAATCCTGAAGGCCTTTCCAAGGACAAGAAGTACACAGACTGACCATGTCTATTTTTCCGCAGATCTATTTTTTAAACATGTATTCAGGTCTCATCTGTCTTTGAACAATTGGTAAATCATACATTGACATCACGCTTCTCTGCACAGGAACCCTGAGTTTGGAAGTAAAAATTCACGTACAATTCTTGTCTCATTCATACTTACAGCAGTCCTGCAAAGCAAGTTAGGCTGAGAATGATTTGCCCAAGGCCACCCAGTGAGTTTCATAGCAGATCTCCAAACATACTTTCTTGGTTGCACCACACAGACACCTGTTTTAACTCAAACAGATGCTCCCCCCCATCCACATCCTTTCTGCTTCTTTCTTGCACATGTTCCATGTTATCTCACTTTGGGTCAATATTATTATGATTGCTAAAGCCAGCTGTATCCATATGATAAGCAGAGATGCTGAGCTGGAAACATAGACCGCTGGAGTTTCTGCAGCCTGGGCTGGGAACTATGGAAGGAGAGGACAGTATGCCTACCCATTCAGTCCAGATAGTAGGTAATCCTTGGTTACCCTCCCCTTGCTAGATGGGACTCGGAAGACCCAACGGCCACAGAGGACAGCAGGCATTTCCCTAGCCCTTGTATAGCAAATTCTCCCCCCAAATGGAAAAGCCTGCTGGTGGGATGAAAGAATTCTCCACCTTTCAGAATTGCTCTGTTGCTCTGATAAAATGGACACTGTCCAGAAATACTTATACTATAATAGATCTGCTTTTAAGGTGCCACAGTATTGTTTTCTTGGTTTTGTTGTAACAGATGCCCTACTAGAATTTGGCTTTGTGGCTAGTAACTTGAATATTCTCAGGGCTGCAATTCTATACAAACACAGGAAAAGCCTGGCAATTGGTATAGGGCGCAGAATTCAGCTTCCTGAGAATTTCAATTTTTCACAAAAAATGTAAATATGTGGGCAATATGTTGTCGAAGGCTTTCACAGCCGGTGTTCATTAGCTGGTGTAGATTTTCCGGGCTGTATGGCCGTGGTCTTGGCATTGTAGGACCTGACTTTTCACCAGTAGCTGTGACTGGCATCCTCAGAGGTATAACACAGAAAGGTGGAGTACTCTGTGTCAAGGTGTGTCAAGGTGAAGTACTTTCTGTGTCAAGGTGACACAGAGAGTACTCCACCTTTCTGTGTTATACCTCTGAGGATGCCAGTCACAGCTACTGGCAAAACATCAGGTCCTACAATGCCAAGACCACGGCCATACAGCCCGGAAAATCTACAACAGCTTATGTGGGCAATACTTACTGAAATTTCCTAAAGGGTAGTTAAGATTTCCATCTTACATTGCTCCTGACCCTTCCTCATAATTACCCCTCCCCAATTATGTACATAGCAAATTAACAACAACAACAACCACAACTCATGCAAAAGAAAGGGCACAGATTTTTACGGAATTTATGTAGGCTGCAAAATGCAGCTTCTCTTGGGGGAGGAGGGCACAGAATTCAGAGTGACTGGGTTCAGAGTCTGCTTGTATTTTTAAGCACAGAGGACATACAGCGTTTGTCCCACCCTCCCAAGCCTGCACCATCTGAGGAGAAGGGTTGTCCCTTTGTCCCTCAGCCGAGTGGAATCCCTCCTTCCCTGCCTCCCTCCCTCACCCAGCTGCTTTTTCAATTGCTGTCCCGTGCGTCATTGTGACAGCTAACCTCCTGCACATGCTGCAAGATGTGTGTCTGCATGCATGCACGCACATGCAATATAAACAGTGTACGATGGCAGCACAAACACAGCCCCGCCAGACACCCTAAGCTTGCTCTCGCTATGGTAACAGTCCTGCTCTGTTAGCTGGCATCTGGAGCCTGCTGTTTGTTTTTGTCCAGGATCAAGACTCTGCAGCCGATTAAGCAAAATCACCATGGGAACCAGGATTTCTCAGGCTGCCAAGCTCCATTCATGGGGTCTGCAATCGTGGTGAGACCTTTGTCTGCTGCAGTTCTGACTCATGCTAAACAGGGAGAAGTGACTCTCCTTGTGACACTGCTGCTCTCTAATAGGTCTCTTTTTGACACCCCCAAACTTGTAAGATAGTGAACTAGGGTTGCCAATTAACCAGAAAAAGGGTGGTGGTGGTGGGGCTATGCCTGGCCTGCAGGTTTATCTATAGGAATCAGCAGATGGCACTTTTTACAGCATGAATGCAAATATTATCACTTTGCTAATGTCTGTCCATTAAGCTGTTACTTATGGCACTACT
Organism: Gekko japonicus; assembly: GCF_001447785.1. Taxonomy (NCBI): domain Eukaryota; kingdom Metazoa; phylum Chordata; class Lepidosauria; order Squamata; family Gekkonidae; genus Gekko; species Gekko japonicus. Next base: position 317,346 of record NW_015172034.1, on the reverse strand, counting down.
ATAGAGGTCGGGTAGAGGTAAGAGTCTTCAGGTTGCCACTCCAGTTGCTGAGAGAACTTCTTCAGTAAAACACAGAAGTTCAACCAGCTTTGGCTTTTCAGGGGGGGGGGGGAGCAGTGCTGAGATGAAGAAAACCACATTAGATGGTATTTACCCTTCTGTGCAGCTCGTAAAGGTTCAGGAACTCTATCAGCGTCTGGATCTGATCATTCTGCTTAGGCTTTGGGACACTATGGGGACCTTCACTGGCCAGCCATCTGGGATTTCTTAGAAAGCATCTGTTGCCCTACCTTTCCTCCAAGGAGCCTGGGGCAACAGAATTAGCTGTCCCCTGCTAGGAAGAACGAGGGTTGCCATCTTTTAACCTGGTGGTGAAAAGTGGTTTGCGATCTTGCAGTCTACTGTGTTAGTGGAATAAACAAGTAGCACACGAGGAGGGCTTACTGTAAGCCTACTACTTAGTAATATCGTTTGAATGATGTAATTCAGACATGGAAAAACAGGTCAGCAGTGCTTCGTGTTCATTATGTAGCTCATGTTATTTTACACAACAATTTTGGTTTTCAAAGTAGTAAGAAATTAAGATTCCTATGCTGATATATTACTGAAAATCCATAAAATTAATAAAACAAGATACCCATCATCTTAAGCAATAACAAACTATCGAGGAGACACTCCTCCCCCCCTTAGAGGTTGCCACTGCCTGGACTTCATTTTCCAAAGGAAGAGCAGAGACTGGAGCTTTTCAACCTTTCCAGGTACCCTGTATATTTTCCCAAGCAAAGATAAAAGCAGTTTATGTATGTACATAATTGCCATCAGAGACACAACCAACTGATGGCAACCCCAGAAAGGGGCTTTCAAGACAAGTGAGAGACAGAGGTGGTTTGGTGTTGCCTTCCTCTACAGAGCCTTGGTTGTCTCCCACCCAAGTACTGACCCTGCTTAGCTTCTGAGATTTGAAGAGATCAGGCTACACCATGCTGCCTTCCGTTCAAAAGCAGCTTTGAAGTTGTTGGTGTCTATGTCTCATATAACATTGGGCTCCAAAGGAATTTCTAAAAACAGAAACACTAAGAGACTTCCTCAGTACTGCTGTTTTTTTAATTTTTGAAAGCCATTGTGGTGTAGTGGTTAAGTGTGTGGCCCTAGTATCTGGAAGACCCAGGTCCGAATCCCCATTCATGCCGTGGAAGCTCACTTAGTAACCTCAGGCCAGTCACACTCTCTCAGCCTAATTTACCTTACAGGATTGCTGTGGGGATAAAATAGAGGAGAGGAGAATTATGTAAGCCGCTTTAGGTCCCCATTGGTGAGAAAGGTGGGTACAAATGAATACATGATTTTGTATACTGCTGCATAAAATATCTACTAAGTGAGGATCCACTCAATAAATCTGAAGAAGTAGGCTCTAGTCCACAAAAGCTTATGTTGTAATAATTTTTGATGATGCCACTAGTTTATTAATGGGCAAGCACATGACTCCATCTTATGCAAATTTATTTATGAGCAAACTTAAACAAACAAAGTAATCCTTAAAGAATCCAGCAGCAACACACTCATCAGGCAGTCTTTGGGTCTTTTCTTACAGAGGTTTTCCCCACCTTTGGGTGCCAAACTGCAAGAACTACAGAAACTCTGTCCATGTGCTGCTTCTGCATCCCCTCCCTGATTTATTTATTTCAGAGGTTCCCAAACTTATGTGGCCTACTGCCCTGTTTTCAGGGGAAAAAAATTACTCATCTACCTTCAATAAGTGAACAAAAAGATGCAGTTTGTGGATCTCCACCTGGATTGTCCCAGCCCACCTGGATCGTTTCAGCGCCCCCAAGGGGGCGGTATTGCCCACTTTGGAAACCAGTGATTTATTTCATGTGTTTCTATGCCACCTTTCTAGAGAACCTGCCTGTGGTGGCTTCCAATCTGGAGCTCTTTTTTGGCGTTTCTGTACAGCATCATGCTGTA
>NW_015172034.1:297803-315334 GCF_001447785.1 Gekko japonicus | reverse complement strand
GCTTTACTCTGATCTTAGAGTGCAGGCATGCATTCTAAAAGGAGGGGTGTACATTTTCCTGCTCTACAAAAGTCCTGCCCAAGTTAGTACCACCTTCCCACTGTCAGTACCTTTCTCCTGCATTTTTCTTCTGCTGTGCCACTGGACGATTTCTTAAAGTTAGGGTTAGGGAGGGTTAGTAATTGCTGTAGTGTAATGCTGTAGTGTAGTGATCTAGCTTTATAACAATCTATTGCCATTTATCTATTTTGAATTTTAATAGACGCATTATAGCACATTCTTGTTTGCCTACATCTTCAAGCTCTAAGGAGTTGCAGAGGCAGAACTTCCTGGTCTTGCTTTCCTTTGGGTGAGAGATCACTGGAGACTTAAGGAACCATCTAAAATTAATCTCCTGTTTTGCTGATACAGTGGCTACCACATTTCCCCCTCTTCTCTTGGCCTTTTAAGGAACCTGCATGTTCCATTTGACAGTAGAGAGACATTTGATCAACTGCAGTTTTTAATATTTTTAGTTGAAAGCTGCCACCACCCATTTAAAAAACCCAGCTGATTAAGAGTTCTGGGAAACTCAAAATCATAATAAAAGGTACTCTGTGGCTTTTGTGTTTGTATTATGGCATAGGGTAGCAGATCCACATCAGATAGCTCAGAAGAGTCAAATCCTGCACTACCAAGTGCTTTATGTTCAGCCATCTCACAGCTTTCTCTCTCTGCTTGTTTCTTCCAAACTGCTCTTTATCACACATACCTCTTGCCCCCCTTCCATAAGCTGGGAGTGGGTGGGTGTCATCTTTTCCAAGTCTGAAGGCTAAATCACACAAACATGCAGAAGTTCCAGCCCACCTGTCAGAAAACAGTCTCCTAACCCTTACTTAGCTCACATATCGGCTGATCATATTAGGTGAAGTATTTTTCTTGCTGTAATTCCATGCCAGGGAAAATTTAACACCTTTGAATACAGCGGCTAAAAGAACAGGAGACTTGGGGAACAGTTGGCTTTGTTTGTTTTTTAAAAGATTATATCCCAACTAGGATGTGCCATGGTATTCAAGGAAGAGATGGGGCACGTAAATAAATCGAGCAGAGTGGCCAAGACTGGCTGCCATGTTGGGGCCGAACAAAAGCACAAAAATGCCTGAGATTCTATTACCCTGGGGGCAAAGCTTATGCTGCTCCTGTGTAGAAGCTAAACTGTACACCTTAGAGCTCTAAGCAACAAAAATAAACAGCAGTGTTCCGGCCATGTGCAGCAGCTGGAGGTGACTAACTGCCTGGAGTTTCCTGCTATTACGAGAGCAACAAACTGCAGGGCCTGTGGCAATGGAGATGAACAACATCAGATCACTTCCCCCAATTGTCAGCCTCCTCAGCAAACAGGGCCACAGTCCACCTGGACTTCCTTGGTGTAGGAATTTACACTTTATAGCACAAGAATGTTCTGACATCATTGGCAGAGTTGGTAGACGTACATAATTCTAATCTCTGAATTAGATAGGCACGTGGAAGGAAGCCTGGGTCTCCCCCTTATCCAGAGAGCTGAATATTATTTGAGGGAGGAATTGCTAGTCATTCATCTAACTTTTTAACCTTGTAAACAAGTGTCACAAGGTTTTTTTGTGCCATTCCAGACACCTGCAAAATCTGTTTAACCGGATGTGAATCTGAAACCATAGGAATGTGTGTGTACTCCATAGACAATGCTTCTCTTTTCAGTGAACCCACTCTCTTTTAAAACCATTGCCAGTTAAAGGCTTCAGTTAGTTCTGGTTGGAGATACACTGCCCTATTCCAGCTTTAACCTTCAAATCCCACCTTTTAAGTCCTTTCCTGTGGTCTCTTCTTTTGATCTGTCGTGGAGCTTCAAACCATTCCAGCATGGTTAATCCACTTTAAACTGGAAACAGCCAATAGTATTTAGGAAAGCTGAGAGTGGTTTGAAAGAGGCTTCACTTCCCAATGCACAGAGAACTCTGTGACCACTGTTTCTTTTTCTTTCTTAAATCTGACAACACAACACTGTTTGAAAAAATAATAGTCAGCAATAAGCGCACAAGAGAGGAACATATAAAATGAGAAATTATCAAGACCACCTACCCTGTTTATAGATAATAGAAGCAAGGATATAATACAAATCTTTTGGAATCTGGCCCTGAATATGGCCTGAACACCACATATAAATAAGCTCAGTTATTCCGAAATGCTTGAACACCTTCACACATATTATAGCAGAAATCATTAACACAGGAACCATTAAGGTTGTAAGGTAAACCACTGTTTCTATCCGCATATATGATGAAGCTGTGATCCAGGAGGTCTGCTTCAAATCTCATCTCTTGCAAGAGCTCACTATGGCTAGAAATGGGCACGACCTGGCTCATGAACTAAAGTCCATCCCCCTCTCCTCCATTTTACCACAATGCTGGGGATTAGGTTTGGCTGAGAGTGTGTGACTGGTCCAGGTCACCCCGCAAGCTTCTATGGCAGAGTGAGGATTCGGCCCAGGGTCTCCGAGATCCTACTCTAACACTCTGTCCACCATACCACACTTTCAAAAAGAACCACTGGCTTGTATCAGTTGTTGTTCTGTCTGCAAGTTCACCTTTGTGTTCTCTTAAGGGAGGTGCTGGAATGTGGGAAGAAGGAAGTGCCCATATGCACCGTCCCTCAGAATAATGAACTGTCATATAATTCCAAAAAGACCTCACAGAATAAGCATCTCTACTTTTTTTCTCTCCAGGGAATATGCATTAGTAAGTTCTTAAACTGCTACTAAATCTCGAGTGAGTTTTGAGTTGGTTTCTCTTTCCAAATGCTTCTAAAGAATGTTAATGGAATGGAAGTTATTCAGAAGGGATTAACATGCTCAGTTTCTCCACAGAAAGAAGACAGAAGGGATACCCAGCAAAGAAGAAGAAGAGGGCTATATCCTTATCACACATACCTACATACATACATCACCAGATCTACAGATAACATTCCATGGGATTGAGGGCTTTCTCTCCACGACATTTGTACAAGAACAATCCTACATCTGAAGTACTGTTTTCTCTCTCTCTTTTATTAATTATTGCCAAGTTTTGTATTTTCCCATTCCTGCAGTTTCACCTGTGGCAGCTACTTTTGGAACCTGAGTTTTAAAATAGAGTTTTAAAAAATATATTCAGTCAATCAATCAGTAATAGCTTAAATAAACTGAAGGAGCCTAAAAGGAACTGTGTGTGTGTGTGTGGGGGGGATAAGCTACCTGGACATTTCTTCCCTCTTGGGAATCCCTCTAGGATTCTGTATGCTCTCAAGTGCTTATAGGATGTTGTTTTCTCCCTTTAAGTGACTCTCAGAATTTCATGTCTCCTGGAATATGCTCAGTTCTTATCAGTCCTTTTCAGGGGGGGGGGTCTTTCCATTTTTTTTAGAGTCATATTTTTTTTCTATACCAGGGGAGTCCTTTGAGCAAATAGAAACTCATACCTTGTCTGTGAGAAGCCTCCTTTTATGACAGGCACGAGCCGCCCAGTTTGCTACTTGAGGTGTTGATTTTGCTGACTTTATCACTCAGACCACCTTTTTTAGTTACTCATCTTCCTGCCAAATCCCAAACAGCATTTCAAATTGCTTTTGATTTCAAAAAGTGGTCAACCATGGGGGTGGGGGGTCTCCTCTTTGGAAAAGAAACAAGCCTCTATCCCTCCTCTGAAAACAAAGTTACCTTTGTGGTTCTTTAGTTCTTGATCATAATGAATTAATTTAATTGCTCACTGTCACACGCCAAGGGGTCCCTGGGTGGGGTATGAAGTGTAGGAACCTGAGATTAGACCTGAGAGAGGTTGCTCACTAGCTAACAGGAGGAGGGAAAGGCAGGACTGGGTCCTGAGAGCCAGCTTGGTGTAGTGGTTAAGTGTGCGGACTCCAATCTGGGAGAACCGGGTTTGATTCCCCACTCCTCCACTTGCACCTGCTGATGTGACCTTGGGTCAGTCACAAGCTCTGGCACAGCTGTTCTTGAAAAAGAGCAGTTTGTGTTAGAGTTCTCTCAGCCCCACCCACCTCACAGGGTGTCTGTTGTGGGGAGGGGAAGGGGAAGGAGTCTGTAAGCCGCTCTGAGACTCCAAGTGAAGGGCGGGGTATAAATCCAATCTCTTCTTCTTCTAAAGAAAAAGGAAGTGGCCAGGGTTGCCAGCCTCTAGGTGGGGCTTGGAGATCTCCCAGAATTACAACTGATCTACAGACTACAATCAGAGATCAATTCCCCTGGACGAAATGGCAGCTCTAGAGGGTGGAATTCATCGTATTATACCCTGCTGAGGTATCTACACCCCCCCCCCCACATCTCCAGGAATTTCTGAGCCCAGAGTTGGCAACTCAAAAGGTGCCAGGATTAGCCTCCTCAGGAGTAAAGACTGCCTTGGAAGTGGACACCAAACTGTGGGAATAAAGGCACAGGCCAAAAGAGCCAGGAAGTGGGCATAGGGTTGCCAGCCTCCAGGTAGGGCCTGGAGATCTCCCGCTTTTGCCACGGATCCCCAGCTGACAGAGATCAGCTCCCCTGGAGAAAATGGCTGCTTTGAAGGGTGGACTCTATGGCACTGTGCCATGCTGAGGCCCCTCCCCTCCCCAAACCCCACCCTCTCCTGGCTCCACCCCCAAAGTCTCCAGGCATTTTCCAACCCAGACCTGGCAATCCTAAGTGGGCATGGCTGTGGTTTCAGGAAGGAGAATAAAAGATCAGGGCAGGAGACAAGAAGGGAAGGAAAGAGAACTAGCTGGTAAGTAGGGCTGCTAGCCTCTAAGTGGGGCCTGGAGATCTGCTGGAATTACACCTGATCTCCAGAGTACAGAGATCAGCTCCCTTCGAGAAAATGGCTGCTTTGGAGGGTGGATTCAATCAAGACTTGATACCTTGCTGAGATCTGCTTTGTAAACCCACCCTCTCCAGGTTCTACCCCCCAAAATCCAGGAATTTCCAAAGAGGGAGTTGGCAACCGTACTGGAAAGGGTAAGAAGACAGACAGCTGGAGAAATCTGGAAAACCAAGAGGGATGAGGAGGATGCAGTATCCCTGGCCAGAAGAGCAGAAGGTTGCTCTCTGGAGGCCTAGTCGCCTTAAAGTCTAACCCTGTGGTGAGGGTACAGTGGCTAGAGGCCTGAGTCAAGGAACTCCAGGCAGGAACCCAGGCCTGGGAGCAGGAGCAGAGTCCTGATGTAAACAGGCTGTAATCAGGTATTTAAACCCAGGAGTCTGTTATTGGGGAAAACAACAATAAATGCAACCTAACCTCTCCCCCCCACCACCCCCGTTGTCATCCTGTTATTGAAGAGTGCCCCAGTTGAAAAGCAGCCCCTGGCCCTGGGGACTTCACATTCATCCCATCTCTACTTTGTCCTATGTTTATCATATTTTTCTTAAATTTGTATAAATATATGTGTTTGTTTCATTTCCCTTTTAAAGGCCTATGTACTGATAGTGGGTGTGTCTGCCTTCTTTTGGAAGCAACATTATGGAGTTTGTTACTAATTATTAATATTGCTCACAATTGGTTCTAGCACTTCAGTATTGGGCTGCTATGGGGGAGGGGGTTGGCAAGTGGTAGGCAGGGGAGGCAGTTCCTGGCATCCACGAGGTGTTTTTCCCCATGTGGACATCTGTGAAGTGTAGATGTTAATGTCATGATTTTGAATTGAATTTAACTTGAGACTAGAATCCATTTTGCATTAGCCAGGCAGCTATGACTTTTGTGCACATTACATGCAATTCTGTGCATATAGCTGAGAGCCCTCTTCCTTAAAATTTTGCTGACTGCTATCAGTTTCTCTGCTTGGTCTGCCATATCTGTGTCTTAAATCATCCCCTTCTTTTGTCTTGCTGTTACCGTCGTCTCCACCCCTACTGGAGGCTATTATGTTTCCCAAGGATATGATATGCATGAAGTGCCCATTTATCTAACTGGATTTCAAATTAATCTCTGACACACCAATTGCAATATCCATGTTTTTGGCCCCTGAAACAGTATTGGAAATGGTCAGGCTCGGATCCAAGAGCTCCTTCAAATGATCAGCAGAGCCCGTGGCATAGTCCTTTCCTTTCCTTTCCTTTCCTTTCTTTTGTGTAATAACTCAATGCCTTGGGCAGCATAACAATCTGAAATTTCGTTTATAATCTCTATTTATTTCCCAAAAGACAAAAGGAATTTTTTTTCCAATATCCAAGATTAGGATTTCGATCTGAGAGAGGGAAGGAGACTACCCTGCTTGGATTAAAATAATTGAAATTCACCACCCATGGTAGAATAAAACAGCATTTTTGATTGGAATATAGAAGGCGTTCTAATAAAATATGAGAGGCTGAATCTGTTTTACCAAGGGAGCCACAGCAAATTCTATCAGAGTAAGGAAGATGCAAAAAGTGGCTTCTCATAACCAGGCGAAGGCAGATGATAAGGGAAGAGAATCAGGGGAACGTATTCCAAAAAACTGTGAGGAACAAACTTGTTGGGCACAAAGAATAGAACTATTGTAATCAATCTGCCTAATCCGTTTATTAATTGTAATTGCTGACTCAGCAAACCGTAATTCCGTGATAGATTCAATGGTAAAACCAATAGCTGACAATTTCTTGTCCCTGATCCTAAGTCATAATTTATAAGAATCCTCCTTCAATACCACCAGATAGCCGTTGACGCAGAAAAGTCTTTTCACAGAATTGTGCCACTGCAGAATGCACATACTTGTTTGAAAAAATCTCAAGCCAAAAATTCTCTGCACATGTAGTAGATCTAGCAACACATGAGGGAGAAGGTAAGGATAAACATTTTGCACACAGCCTGAGATGATGCAGCTGCATTAATGGGGATTAAAAACAGCACCTTGGAACTGAATTTCCTTTACAAGCCCCAGCTTCATTTCGTAGCTCTTGAAGACAGTGCACAACTTTGCTACCGTACATTTGACCCACCCACTGGCCAAATCTGTGCAATGCTCAAGAGAAACACACACATTGAATGTGTGGAATTTAATGCTACAGCCACAGGCTTGTGAAATTCCAAACCACAATTGAGTTACATTGAGTGATCAGTAGCAAAGAACATTTTTTGAATATATTTGGGGTCAAGACAACCCCTCCACCTATGTTTGTACAGCACAGAGCACAATAAAGCCCTAATCCAGATCTGGCCCATGTGCAACTGCTGTTTAAGGATGATTAGTAACAATAAATATATAAAAAATAAATTAGTTCAAGGCACACGTCCAAGGGCAGCAAAGTTGACATTCAAGCTGACTTCTGAGAGCTTGATTTCTTAATCTTAATGATGTGTAGCGAAAAAGAGATGCCAAGAAGAAAAATATGGTCACCAAAGAGAGTTGTAAAAATTATAAACTGAAACCCCTTATATGGTCTCCTGGAGTCAATCATCAGGCATTAGGCTGGGTTGTTTATTTTCAAGGTTTAATCTTAAACTTTGGAGTATTTTTAAACTTCTGAAATTTTCACATTTCTGTTGAAAACAACCGGCCACATAGCACTCTGAGCTACAGATGAGATACTAAATCCTGAACTGAACAGCCATACACTGTATCTTTACTCAACAGTTAGAATCATCTTTTAAGGACTGGGCAGAACCATTCTGTCTAACCTACCTCATTGGAATGTTGCGAGGTTGAAAAAGGAACAGGTACACTCCTGTGAGTTCCTTAGAGCAAGGGTACGTTTAGGGTTACTAATCTCAAGGTGGGACCTGGAATTCTCCTGGAATTACAACTGATCTTGAGGTGACAGAGATCAGTTCTCCTGGAGGAAAAATGGTACGTTGGAATGGAGGACTCTATGGCACCATGTCCTCACTGAGCCCCCTCCCTTCCTAGAAATGTCCCAAACCAGGATTGGCAATCCTAGATAGGACACAAATGTAATAAACAAAATACATATTCTTTGAACACTTGCACTGGGTCTCACAATTATGTGAAACATGTTCATGGGCACAGCATCACAGACACAACGTAAATCTGTGCTGATCATTTAATATTTAGATGCCATTCATTTTGTATTTCCTGTTCCCATTCATCCCTGGCTAACACATGCGTAAGTCTTGTAATATTTTAGCTATTAATCTGGTCGTACGAAATCTTGCTGAACCTGTGAGTGTATTTGGAATTTTGGGACAGTGTAGTGGGTGACAAACACAAAACGGCTGCTGTAGAAACAAGGCCAATCACAAAATAGCTACCACATGGTTGCGAGTGATCTCAAAGAGTTGAGAGGTTCCACAAAATGCTGAAAGGTTCCAAGCCAAGTGATGGAGGCAGCCATTGCTGGCTCTACTATGACGCAAGGCAGCGGCCTAGGGTAGATTTTCATCACTGATTTGCCTCCCAGCCGGGGGGAAACAGTTATATGGGTGATAGTGGATCTTTTTACCAAGCAAGCCCATTTTGTCCCCTTTAAGTTTATGCCTACAGCTCGCCTTCTGGCCAAAGCATTTCTCCAACAGGTGTTCAGGCTGCATACTCTGCCCCGCAAGATTATTTCCAACCGCAGGGTGCAATTTGTTTCCAAGTTTTGGAGTTGGACTTGCTGGGGGTGGAGCGGGGCTTGAGTAGCGCTTACCACCCAGAGACTGATGGCCAGGGGTCATTTCGTAGCAAAAGAGGTGGAGCTCATTAGCATAACTTATTTTGCATATGCCACACCCCCTGACATCACTGGAAGTGTGTCAGAAGGCAACACCCACCGCTCAGGCTCCACTGGACTTTTTGGATTGCTAGCTATTGGGTAGGAGGGAACATGCAGATCTGTCCTTGCAGAGGAGGGAGCGCTTGTACCTGAATAAAACTTGGTCTTAAAGGTGCCACTGGACTGTTTTGGACCGGGGGCTGGGGTAGCTCTGCAACTTACCTGGCTGCTTCTTGCTCTGACTGAGGGCTGCTGGGAGCAGGGGGTGGGGCTTATTGCATGTGCCCACCCCCTGGGCTCTTTACTGCCAGAGCTCTGCTCCTGTGCGCTCCTGCAGGAAATTACCCCTGCTGATGGCCAAATGGAGCAGGTAAATCAAACCCTGGAGCAGTTTCACAAACTATCAACAGGATGACTGGGAGGGGCTCCTCCCTTTTGCCAAGTTTTGTTACAACAATGCGTGTCACTCATCTACAGGGCTCTCCCCATTCATGGCTCTCTATGGATATGAGGCCCCGCCCCTCTCTGACGAACTCTCCCCTGCCTGAGGGGGATGTGGGGGAATGGTGTCAGCATTTGCGTGACGCATGGCCAGTCCTGTGCAAGACTTTGGATTGGGCCAAGGACACATATAAAACACAAGCTAACAAGAAACGTTCTGAGGGCTGGGACATCCAGCCAGGGGAATCAGTCTATGTTTTCACTAAGAACATCCGGGGTCTTCACTCTACATGTAAACTGGGGTGGAAGTTTATCGGCCCTTTTCAGATGGTGAGTAAAATCAATGACGTGACTGTTGATCTGGAGATGGCTAAAATTTAAAGTTTCTGCATCCCATTTTCCATTTCAGCCTCCTAAAACGGGACCCTGGACCTAATGTTTGGAGACCCCCCCAGGAACAGCCCCCCCCCCCCCCCCGATGGAGCAAGGCGAACCACAATTCGAAGTGGCTGATATCTTGGACTCTAAGCTTAAGTGTAATAAGTTGTACTATTTGGTGGAATGGGTGGACTTTGGGCCACAACATCGTGAATGGGTGGAGGTGGGACACATCAAGGCCCCTCGTATACTGTGCAGGTTCCATCGTCGTTTCCTGGGTAAACCGGGTGGGGTGTCTTGGGAGGGCAGGATGTCAGTTAACACTGCCATTCTCTGGAATGTGTGGGGGGAATCCTCCTGGTCTCTGCCTGTTACACTAACGAAGTCTACTCTCTGGGTTTTATCTGCTCTTGCTTTTCTACCGACTCGCTGGGAACAGAGAGATTCTCCTTTTGCCTGCTCTCCTTTCCCTGTGCTCGCAGACTTTGCTTATTGGTTTTCGCTTGTAAGGGGGGTGTTTTGAACCTAGTATTATTCAGGGTGCCCTGATACTTCGGGCCATTCCTGACACAAGAAGTACACATGTCATAATCATGAACTACCAATAAACAGAATTCTTCTCATGAAGTGCTGTGTGGTGTGATCTGATTATCGAACCCTGACACCCTGGAGAACATGGCTGCTTTGGAAGGTGGACTCTATGGCATTATACCGCACTGAAGTGCTTTCCCTCCCCAAACCCCACCCTTCTCAGGCTACCCCCCAAATTCTCCTGTTATTTCCCAACTGAGAGCTGGCCACCCCACTCCCTGACATTTTGTGGTTGGCTCTTCCTCTTAAATCAGCCATTTTGTGGTTAGCTTCCCCTCCTGCAGCCATTTTGTAGTGACGTCCACCACCAGAACCATAGGTCCCCACAGGCTGGAACCCGAGAGCACAATCATAGTACACACTAGTTAACTATGAGGCCTGACCAGCACTCTGAATGAATGCCATGGGACACTTCTCAGACTCCTCTGCATGGAGTTAATTACAGACGAGCACTTCCTTAGCATGTATATTGATATGGAAGAACAGGAAATTTGAAAAACCCTGGTCTACTCTGACTGGCAGCAGACTTCTAAGTTCTCGGCAAGATCCTTAACTTGGAGATTAAAAGGACCGAATCAAGGACTTTATACATGCAAAGCATGCACTCCATAACGTTATGGCTCTTCTCCAAGTTTGGTTTTTAGTACATCAATGTATCATGTGATATACTGTGAAACAGAGGTTAACAGTGTGGTTGAGAAGAACCACAGAGAAAACATTTATGCACTGATTAAATGAACTGCAGAGTTGCTCCAGCTAGTCTGAGCTTGTCATAATGTCCTCTTTACTCATGCCCCACAGTAGCCCTGTAGATTAAAACTGAATTTGAAATAGACAGTTTTATTTTCAGTGTCAGGGTAGAAAGAAATCACTTCGGATACATGGGCAGAAATGGATGCACCAACATATGGCTGTTTTCATGCACCATCAAAAGCATACATGTCTACATATTTGATCTAATATTCAAGTGCACAAGGAACCCTCAGGCCACTTCATACATTTCAAAGTTTCTACATAGTAGGACTTAATGTGAATCCTTTGGAAGACACACCATCTGTGCAAATAGCCTCTAGCTACTTGACCAAGCCCTGGAAAGCTGTATTTGGCCATGAGGTCTGAGTACACCATGTGTACACAAGATGTACCTCTCCACCTGCAATCAAGGCAGGAGTTTCAACTTACACAGATATACCTTCCTGCCAGGGTTTCGAAAAGTGTTAAGAGGCCTTTGGCATCAGGTTGCACAAGGACACAGATCTGCAGGCACACAAAGCTGGCACTGTGCCCCAAACAGCCCGCATGCCACTTAACTGATAAGAGCACATATAAACCCACACTCACACACCATACTCCTTTTCATCCACCCTGTCACTTTCACACTCCTGGCCAAAGAGGATTCCAAGCTGGGACAGGCCCAGATAATATGCGTGTGTGTGTGTGTAAAAATACACACAACCATCCTGCTGCAGGCCGTGCAGCGAATCCTCCCTGTCGGGAACCCAGGAGCACCGCTCTACCGGGACGTGTCGAGGCGCAGACGAGCCAGCCTCGATGACCCCCCTCGCAAAGGCCTTTCACGGGCCTGAAGTCAGCAGGGTCTCCAACTCCACGGGCTTGCGCGCCCGGCACAGGGCTTGTCTCCAGCCGCGCGGCTAACGGAAACGCGGAGCTCGCCCCGGCGCCCCTCGGGGCCCGAGCGTCAAAGGCGGGAAGCCAACCGGGACGTGGGAGGAGCTGGAAGGCGGGCACGTGGCCCCGGGGCAGCTGGAGGGGCAGGGGGGAGCCGGGCTCAGAGCCGCCTGGGCTGGGGCGGCACTACAGGAGCCCGCGTCCCTCTCCCGTTCACTTCTTGGCCCCATGGAGCTGTGCCTGCTTCTGGGCACAAGAGGCTCTCCTGGCGCCGGGCGGCCGCTTCTGGGAACCACGTGTGCCCCGCCAAGGGGCCCCAGAGACGCGACGCCCTGGCGGATTCCGGCTGGGGCTGGGCACTCCCCTGCTCTCTGCTCTGAAACGGGACTTGAGGCTGGAAGTCAAACAGTGCGCAGCCCGCGATGCCAACTCTCGGCGGCTTCCTCGTGGCTCTTGCCCTGCAGACGGTGGGCGCGAAGGTGAGGGATGCTTTCGGTCTTTCAGTCCTCCCCGACCCGCGGCAGGTGGGATCTGGTACGAGCCCTGGGTGGGGTTACTGTCCTGCCCCCAAAAGACGCCCGAAGCCCTTTAAACCGGCGCAGCTGCGGGGCGTGGTGAGAGGGCGACCGGGCGCTTCTGGCTCCCGGCTAAAAAGAAGAGCCGGCGAAGTGTGAGCCGCCACTTCACTGTCCCGCTTCCGAACGAGAAGCGCCGGGGCTGAAGCCCTGAAGGAGGAACGCCGCCCTCTCCTCTGACCCCGAAGCCTTGCCGCGACCCGTGGCAGCCGGTTAAGAGGGTTGGCAGGGGAACTCCACCCGTGGTGGAAGGCTTAGGCACGCAGTCAGACCTTTTAGAACGAAGCGCTGAAAAAAGAGGTTCGGGCCTAAGGGGACCCCCCCCCCCCGCATGAGTTAAAAGCCCTGCTGTCTTCATGGCATTCTGTATTACACCTAAAGGGGCTCAAGCCCCCCTAAGGACAATGTCTTGTGATCTGGAATCCCCGCCCCCATCTCAGGAGGTGCAGGAGCAGCAGTCCAAGGAAGACCCCCACTGTACCTTTTCAGAGCCACTGACATCCTTTTCCATATTCCAAAGTAGAGCCTTGGCATGGAATAAACAGCTTCCAGGGCTTTAAGCCCAGATCCGTGAACTGGACTTGTGGGACAAAGCAGGATCCACAGGGGAATGCACTGTGGCTCAGAGGAAGAGCATCTCCTCGGCATGCAGAAGGCCCTGGGTTCAATCTCTGGCATTTCACGATCAGAGAGTAGGTCCTCTGCGTGAGACCCCGTAGATAGAAGAATGGACTGGCTCAGTATAAAAGCAGCTTCATGTGGATATTAATTCCTGATTGTGGGTGATTACAGTAGTGCAGTATCCAGCAATGTTTGGATCCAGCAAGTTGCCCACAACGCAGCCTTGTGGACTGTTTTGTTTGCTTCTAAGCTATACCCCACCCATGTCACAAAAAGACTCCCCTGCCTCTTGCGCAAGTGTCCCTCTGGTGGTGGTGGGGAGGGTCTTGGACAAGAGAAGTGCAGGAGACGCTCTCCTGGCCTCTGCTCAGCCCCAGTGAAGTCTGCAAAGCAGAGACCTGGGACTTGTTCCCCTCTTTTCCAGGCTTCCCTTGGCAGGGGGAGAGGGAACTTCCCCTATGATAAGGGAAGCACAGAATAATCTCTCCCATCTCCTGTCCCCAGCTTGAGGGAGCTTGTAGAGCAAGAAGCCAGTCCTTGTTTCACAAGCTTCCTTGGGGATCAGTGTAGAAGGGGATTCTCTCTCTCCTTCTGGTTCTGGAGACGCTTTCCTCTCCCACATTTCCCTCTGCTGAAGGGAAGCAAATGGCAACCTGCAGGGCAGAGCTAGGGCTTTGCATCTGCCCTCTTCCCGTAAGCACACCACCATTCCATGGGAGCAGAAGGCACACATACATGCGCGGTCCCATCGTTCCCTATTTTGAGGGATTTTCCTCTCTTGGGCAGGTAAAAGGGGGTGGGGGCTGGCATGTTTTGCCTGCATGTCTGGTATGGAGAATCCTCCCTCCTTCTTTGCAGCACTCGGTCATCTGCATGAGGCATTTTGCTATTAAAGGGTCTGATTTGATGTGTTTGGGGAAGGGGGATTCCCGGAAGGCATTTCAATTCGGGCATGTGGTTGGGAACCAGTGGTGTAGTGTCGAACTAGTATCTGGGAGACCTGGGTTCAAAACCCCATTTATGCCATGGAACTTCCCTGGATGACCTTGGGCTACTCACACTCTCTCAGCCTAACCTACCTTACAGGGTTGTTGTGAGGGTAAAAAGAGGAGAATGTCCCCATTGAGAAGAAAGGCAGGGTATACACGAATAAAATAAATAAATAAAGTAGACACAATGTGGTGGAGGGTGTGTGTGTGGTCCCATTGTAAGAGAAGGTATCAGAGTTTTCCTGTCCAAAATCCTTGATGCTGATTCAGTGGCACCCTTATTGCACAGTTCTGCTTGCCGCCAGGATGAGTTTTCTCCTGGGTGCTTCTGTTTTCTCTGGAAACAACAACATTAGTTCACTGAGTTGTTACAGAGAATCTAGATGACATCACTGCCAAACCAATTTGCAACCCAGTCCCCCCCCCCCCGCTTGTTGACCTCCAGCCCCTTTTGCTTCTAACACTAGCAGTTTTCTCTGCAGTTGAAACCTTCCAGTTGCTCAGTTGCGCCAGAGGCTCACCTGGCTTGGAGAAGTTGGTGAGGTGAAGCCCCACCTTTCTGAATTGCTTGCCCTGCATTTCATGGTTGCTGTGTCTCTCTTATTTGCTCCTGTATCCCTGAAGCAATTTTAGAAAAGTTAAAGTTCTGCAGATTAGCAGGTCAGGAGACTGAGTGCTTTACTAGATTCCTCCCATCTTCCTGCCAAACAGCTTTGTATGTTCATAATGAATAAATGAACAGCTGGTTGGTGGGATTTTAATCTACATTGATTGCTTGTACCGAAGTGTGGACCAAAGTTCAATGCTAAAATCTGTACCCCATGAAGAACACTCATCATGTAGAGGACCTCAAGTGTGATGTACAGTCCCTCTTATTTATTTATGAGGGGAACCTCCACATTCAGAGGCATGAAACTTCTGAATCCCAGAGCCTGAAGGCAACATCAGGTGAAGGTCTTGGCCTCTATGCCCTGTTGTTGGCCCTCCAGAGGAACTGGCTGGCCACTGTATGAGACAGGATGCTAGACTAGATGGACCAAGGGTCCGATCCAGCAGGGCTGTTCTTATGTGCTAATGGGGACCCAGAGCTGTTTATATCATTCTCCTGACAACAACCCTGTGAGGTGGGTTAGGCTGAGAAAGTGTGGGACTGTTCCAAGGTCACCCAGCAAACCCCTGTGGCAGAGCGGGGATTTGAACCTGCCTCCCAGATCTACTCCATTTTTTCTCCCTCCCCCAGTAATGCTGACTAAAGAAAGAGGCACGAGGGTCTCAGATATGGTTCAAAATGGGGTAGCCTTGTCCTTAAATCTGTTCCTCTTTCATATTTACTCATTTCCTTCTGTTTTAGAAGCTTTTGAAACAAAATTCTATATCAGCCCAGCAAAAGATACCTCCTCCTAAAGTTTACCCAATGTCTCTGTGAATAAGTGTTTCCAATATATAAGTATAGTTTAAAATAATCAATACAGGAAGTTAGTCCAATTCGATACTATTTTAACAACCACCTTTCAGCACATCAAAAAGGACAGTGTCGTGCAAGCAGGAGCAAGGTATAGGGTTCAAGCCGGCATTTTTAGTGCTTCCAGTTACCTACTTATCCAGTTCATCTTGGTTATGAAAGTTGATTCTCAGACGCTGCATCGATACTTACATGGTCAAATCCATCTTCTGCTGGAATAACAACTTTTGAGCTACTAGTGTGCACTTAAATGCACTTGTGACAATGGTCCAACAAAACGTTCCCTTTAACTTTCTTTTTGTTTTATTTCATGTCTCATCCTAGAACTATTCTTTTAAAACTTTTTTTAACATGGCTATTTTTTCCCCAAATGCTGATTTATACTGGCCATTAAATGCACAGGGACCTCTCCCATTTGGAGCACCTTATTAACTCATTTTTCTTTCTGTTTCTCAGTTCAGAGGGTATCAATGTCTGACCACCTCAGATCTGTCCTAGCTTCATATTTCCTTGCACAAACCTTTATTAGATTTTCAAGGCACAGGGATCTATGCACTAGAGTGACAGCTGATAATCAGAAGCCGAACTGCAGTTTCTCTCTGTAATTCAGTAAATTGTATACTATTCCATGGGGCACATAGGAAGGCATGACAACATCACTGTGAGTCAGAGTGAGACTGGAAAAGTATTTAATTTCCGAAATGAGGTGCTGCAACTAAAGCTTGCCTGGAAATAAGATCCTTTTACTTGGAAACTTTTTTTCTCTAATCCCAGATATCTGCAGATTGATTGTATTTAGTCATTGGTGAATCAAAAACACTTAGTGCGAGATCAAAGGGATTACCTCTATTCATATTTCACATGTTCCACATGGTCTAGCATAAAAACGGGGTTTTCCCCACTGCAGAACTGTTTTAATATAGTATTTATTTTATGTCTGTATTGTGAAACTTTGGAATTCCTGATGTGTAGAAAGGTGGAATATGAATTTATTAGTGCAGTGAATTAATATGTTGGGTTACTTTTTACTTTCCTTGGTTTCTTTCCCCCCTCCCTTTCTCTTTCTAGCAGGAAGACTTCTTTCATCGAAACAGCACCCCTGAAGTGGGAGGTGAGTGTGAAGCTTGTCCCTCTTGTACAATGTTTTCTAACTGTGCGATGTCACTAGCTGCATTTTCTTATGCTATGTTTCAGATTTCCGTAATCCTGCTCCTATTACATTGCTTATTAGATATTTCACCCTACTGATCACATTGATTTACGCTGTGTAATCCAAGTGATATATATTTCTTTTTCTTTTAGTATGTCAGAAAGTTGTTACTTGGTTCAAATAGGTAGGGAACCTTTTTCTGTACATTGTTATTAAGATTTCTAAGAGCCTAACTGCACACTACACGGAACAAAGTTGTCCAGTGGCACCTTTAAGACTGAATTAAAAAAAAAAAATTAAGTACCTTTCATGTGCATGCGCACTTCTTCAGAAGCGCGCGTGCACACAAAAGCTTCTACCCAGAAATCAACTTTTTTCGGTCTGAAAGGTGCCACTGGATTCAGACTTTGTTCTGCTGCTTCCGGCCAACACGGCTCCCCACCTGACTCTGTATTCATGTTGATCGTTTTCCTCTGCTTTAGTTCTTTCTGATGCTTTCGGATTTCTGAAATCCTAATGTGTTGGTTATTGAATGTCCCGTTTTGCTGATTTGTACTCAGACTCTTGAGAGTCCCTTGGACTGCAAGGAGATCAAATCAGTCAATCCTAAAAGAAATCAACCCTGACTGTACCCTGGAAGGCCAGATGATGAAACTGAAGCTCAAATACTTTGGCCACCCAATGAGAAGGGAGCACTCACTGGAGAAGACCCTGATGCTGGGAAAGATTGAAGGTCAAAGAAGACGGGGACGGCAAAGGATGAGATGGTTAACAGTGTCATAGATGCAACGAACATGAAGTTGAGCCACCTTCAGAGGACGGTGGAAGACAAGAAGGCCTAGCGTGATCTGGTCCATGGGGTTATTTGTTTCCAATATTTTGCATATAATATTCTTGCTGCCGTAGATAAATGTACTATCAAATATCTATCATCTTTATCAAAATCCTTTGGAAATAAGTTTAGTAGTAATATTTCCGGCAAAAATGATATTTCAGATCTCAGTATCTCTTGCATTATCTCGTGGAT
>NW_015172034.1:292539-295324 GCF_001447785.1 Gekko japonicus | reverse complement strand
TTTCCACCATTAAAATTCTGCCATCTTCAGATGCATATGTCAATTCAGGAAACAAGTTATCTTTAACATAAGTAGCCACTCCTCTTTTCTTTTTCTCCTTGTCACAAGCTACAAAAGTTTTTCCTAATTTTTTATTTTGGAGATATTTTTCATCTTTTCTACATATGTGTGTCTCTTGCAAACAAATTAAATCCAGTTTCTGTTTCGCCAATTGATGTAATATCCTTCTTCTTTTTTGTGGTACATTCAAGCCATTGACATTTACCGATAAAATTTTTATCTTTCCTCTATCCATCATTTTTTCCATTCTGTTGCATTTTTTCTCTTATCAGTTTCCTGGTTCCAACAGGTGATCTTCTCTGGTTGCCTTTGGGTCTCTGTTCCTTGGGTTTTGTCCCTCCTATAGTTCTTTCTTCTTGGGGTCTCTGTTCTTCTTCTTCTTCTGTGTCTTCAGTGGGAAGGAAACAGTTTCGTGCAAAAAATTTTATTCAAGGTATAAGCTTTTGTGTCTATGTACACTTCTTCAGAATTCTGTTTCATTGTATCTGAAGAAGTGTGCTTGCACATGAAAGTTTATACCTTGAATAAAATTTTGTTGGTCTTAAAGGTGCCACTGGACTCAAATGTTATTCTGCTGCTTCACACTAACACAGTTACCCACCTAAATCTACACATTAGAAGGAGGAGGAGGAGGAAGAAGAGATTGGATTTATACCCCGCCCTTCACTCAGAGTCTCAGAGCGTCTTACAATCTCCTTTCCTTTTGCCTCCCCACAACAGACACCCTGGGAGGGAGGTGGGGCTGAGAGAGCTCTTCCAAAAACTGCCCTTTCAAGGACAGCTGTTGTCAGAACTATGTCTTGCCCAAGGTCATCCAGCAGCTGCAAGTGGAGGAGTGGGGAATCAAACCTGGTTCTCCCAGATTAGAGTCTGCGCACTTAACCACTACACCAGACTGTCTCCATAAGGACATACTATCAGATGTGTGCTAAAACATCCTGCATGGGGAGCTCAATTCCAAGGTACATGAAGGGGTCAGTTTGGATTGGAATCACTGTGTGCTGTTTTCCTGGCTTGAAACAGCTCCAGTGGGATGCTGTTTGCCCTACTGAGCAAACTAGTACCTATAGAGTCCCAAATAGCACCCTCTGGGGCCATTACTGGTTGGGTAAATGGTGCAGGGAGGAAAGATTAAGTACCCTCTTGGGAGCCCTGATCCAAATTGGACCCCTGTGTGCCCGAGAAGTGAATTCTTAATGGGAAATTCAGCACACGTCTGATAGAAAGTCCTTGTGACTCTGACATAACACAATGATTGTGCAACATTTAGTGAAGCCTTAAGAGTCCTGTGCAAGAAAGGAAAGATGGAAGAGTATACCTTGGAAATGTGTTACTAAATGATCCCCCAATACCATGAAACTAGTTCCTCATTCAGGTTTCTTTATGTAAAAGACATGCATCCCACCATAGATGCAATCTGGATTAATCGGAACCACCACTGGTTTTAATGGGATGCATGTCTAGCCTTTGAGACATTTTTGCAATATAGTAGGACATCACTCCCCTCTACCAACTGCTATTCCTTATTCTTTTTAACTTTTTTGCCATCATGTCACAGCTGACTTACGGCGACCCTCTGGGGTTTTCAAGGCAAGAGACATTCAGAGGCGGTTTGCCATTGCCTGCCTCTGCATAGTGGCCCTGGTATCTCTTGGCAGTCTCCCATCCAAATACTGACCAAGGCCAACCCTGCTTAGCTTCCAAGATCTGATAGTTTTGGGCTAACCTGGGCTATCCAGGTCAGAGCATCACATGACTGCTGAAATCATGATCTCCTTTTGGCATCTTTTCCAGTTTTGTCATTTTATGATGTTTGGAATCGCAGCTCCTGCCAGCCCATGGAAAAACTGGTTAATATTGTATCTGAGTACCCCTGTGAGGTGGAGCACATGTTCAGCCCTTCCTGCGTCTCCCTGCATCGCTGCAGTGGATGCTGTGGAGATGAGACCCTTCACTGTGTACCAACAGAGATGACCAATGTCACCATGCAAGTAAGAGATTGTTCTATGCATTCCTAGTTGTCATGAAACCACAACTCAACGATTTGGTTTCCTGTCCCACCTCACAACAATACAGTCTGCTCTTCTTGACTGTACACTTTCACTGAGCTCTGTGCATTTGGGGAAAGGGAAGCTCACCTAGGTTGAATCAGGAGTCATTTCAAATATTTGGTTTAAATGTGTCTGGAGGTTCATTTCCCAGATGTTCCAAAGCTTCAGAAATCTACAGTCCTGGCATGTCAGAGGTAGGCAGCCCTGCTGTGAGTACAAATGAGGCACTTACCTCAGAGAGCAGGAACTGAAGATCATGCTGGGAGACAGAGTGGTTTGACACATGGGGTACAATCTACCAGGAAGTTCTCCTGCACAAGCACCACTGAAATGGATGGAAGATCCTTTGTTCCCCATGTTAATTAGTGGGATAGCGGAGAGAGGGTGGCTGCCACTTGGAATTTCTGACATGCAACAGAATATCTTTGGCTGGGGCTGTATCAGGAACAGAGGAAAAGGTAGTAACTGTAGAGAAAGAGATAACAAATACTCGGGGGAGTGACTCATGTTTTGCCCTTTCAGCTCCTAAGGATGAAATCCGGGGAGCAGGCATCCTACGTGGAGATGTCATTTGCTGAACACAAGAAATGTTTGTGCAGGTATGGATCTTTATTGTGGCAGACGTGAGTGTCCTGTACTTTGGGCATCCTGCTAACATAGTTTGAATTCCTGCT
>NW_015172034.1:278063-292529 GCF_001447785.1 Gekko japonicus | reverse complement strand
TCCTGCTGGATCAAGTGATCCTAACCTTTGATTGCAACAAGCCTCTCTAAAACACACACAGAGACATCTTGTAGTTCTTCCACCTAGTAACCTTTCTCTTAAAAGCAGAGATAGGGCCTTTCCCAGACAGTTATGCTTTAGATTTATCCAGTATCTTGCCTGTAGCTGTCTGTAATGCTAAACATGGAGTGAAGCTTGGTAACATTTGGAGACCGGTATTGAAAGGAGCTGGGGAGGGTCTGTGGCTCAGTGGTAGAGCATCTGCTTGGCATGCAGTATGTCCTAGGTTCAATCACCAGCATCTCCAGTTAAGAATCAGGTAAGGAGGTAATGCGAAAGACCTTTACCTGAGACCCTGGAGAGCCACTGCCAGTGTGAGTAGACAGTACTGACCTTGATGGACCAGTGGTCTGATTTGGTGTAAGGCAGCTTCATGTGAGAGCACGCCCTATTTTTCTCAGTTAAGCTTGTGGGTGCCCAATACCCTTTTTAGCTGAGGGCACACTTTTATTTCTACCAGTTAGGAGGCCCCTCTTTTTTAAAATATGCATTCTTGTAGTTGTCATGGTTCTCTGCTTCTGAAGGACCAGCTCTTCCTATATAAACTTACACTCCAGTTGTGCTCTGCAAATCAACTACTGCTAGCAATTCCCCCTCCTTGGGATGTTCAGTCATCCAGAGCTTTTGCCTCTTCAGTCATGGCATCATCCTCATGGCCCTGATTTTTCAATAGAGGTGCAAAGCTGGGGTTTTTTTTGAGGGGGGGCTTTCATTAATGTCCATGATTTTTTCAGATGTTCTAATGTTTTGTGTGTCACTATATTGGTGTGATTTAACTGTTATTAGGCTTTAATGTTGATCTTACTTGGTTTTTGTGAGCTTCCTTGAGACCTTTTCTGGAATTGTGTGATAGACCTCTTTCAAATAAACGAATGAATTTGCACAGAGTCTGAAAGTTGATTGGCACTCTCTTTTATCTCCAACCACCATGTTTTTCTGAGGCATTGTGGACAATTGATTCATGTTGGATAAAATGAAGGCGAAGAGAATGATGTCAGATGCTTTGGGTCCCCATTGGGGAGAAAGTGAGGTATAAATTAAGTAAATAAATAAATGAATGTTGCTCAAAGGCTTTTAGTGAGACTTCTCTTGGGTTCTGAGGCCCAGGTAGAAATGATTGTAAGCAGAAGTAGAGTTTAGTTGCAGAAAGTAGTGTAGGATCTGTGCGCCATGAAAAGTGACAAAAGATGGAGACACAAGTCCACTAGTGTGAGAGAGAAAGGGACCGGGAATGACTGTGTTCCTCATGAGGATGAGATCCTGACAAGTAAAAGTGCAAGCTCTTGTGTTCATTTCCGTAGCATCAGATCCCTTAATACCCATGAATTTTGTAGACATCATACCTTTAACATGACTGTGTAACTTTTGTCTTCATAGGCTTCGCCAAGAGGTTCCAAAGCCAGGGAGGTAAGTGGAATTCATAGGAATTCTGGACTGTAGGACTCTCTGCAGGGTGAACTCCTGCCCACTCTTTTTTTTAATCTTTCATCATAAAGGAGGAGGAGGCCCAAGGGAAAAGGAAGAGGAAGCAAGATGAAGCGAGCAAGACACAGACTGAAAGACTGATCTCTGTGTGAGTGAATATCAACACCAGCGAGAGAGGGAGAAATAATACTCTGAGTCAAGAGTAGAGAAGGATGGCTACTTCTAGCAATGGCTGGTTCCAGGTTGCAGGCAAAGCTTTGTATGGTTCATGTGCAGCTAGTGGATTCCACTGCACAGAATAAAAAACAACTATTACCTACTTGAAAACCTTTTTTTGCAAAAAAGAAAAGAAAAGAAAGATGAATAACATCCACATGGCTTTTGTGCACAGTAATTACCATCCCCATAGCTCTGAATTATGGCTTTGGTTTGGTCATGCACCAAGAGGTTCTCAGACCAAATAAACATGATTTATATGACTTCTGCCACTGGGAATAATTTCTGAAGTGCACTTTGTCTTCATTGCGATTTCCAGTCAGCTATCTAATACCATAAAGTACAAGTCAGGAGTATAAAGGTTTTGTGGCAGAAACAGGCTTGAGATGTACAAGCTGATGACTGCCACTAAGCAAATGATGCATGGAAGCCTCTGTGAACAGAAAACAAGAAGAATGTCCTCATCCAACGAAAGATAGTCACATCTAAGTCCCATTGAAATCAATGGGGTTTAAATTAGTTGTGGCTAAGTTATCCCATTTATTTCAGTAGGACTTGAGAATGACTAACTTTAGCTGGATTGTGGACAGTGTTCCAAAGATGAATCTTCCATACTAAATGTCCTTGAACACCCAGTGTGCTTTCATCCCCACAGGCTCCTTCAGAAATTTGGGAGAAAGAAAATAATCTCATTCTCCTGCTAGAATCCTTCAGGTCTCAAAATGCTCAGGGATATTTTGTATTGGAGGTCTTTGCTAAGTACCACTGGGATACTCCCTTTGGAGTTTGTCTTCCCACAGAGTTCTGCTGGCATCAGGGTGCAACTGTTTTCATTTTTATATAACAGATCAAGGTACAAACCATACTGGCATATATTAAAAATAGAGGCTTTTGGCTGACTAATAATTTTTATTGATTGAATATAGAGTTTTCAAGAGATGAAAGGGTTATGTTTAACTAGATTGCAAAATATCAGTGAGAAGATGCCTTTTGGAGGGCCCTGAGAAATTAAAACGCTTTTAATTAAGGGAGAAGTAATTTACTATTTCAAGCTGTCTGCTAGCTTTGTATGCAGAGCAGAAAGAAAGCCATCTTCAAATCTCTTTTTCATTAAATCTACAGCAAAGAGGGCGATGATGATGCACTTCTGTGGTCCCTCAAGATTCCCACGACCCAAGAGATTTTGCTTGGTTGCCGGCCTCACCAATTAATCAGGGCAAGGTTGAAACTTTAATCTGAGACTAAGCCTTTTTGTGGACAGTTTGCACTGGCTAATCAGCTAAAGGTTGCGCCCCTAATTAAAATGCATTTTGTTTGCTATATATATCTTTAGAGCTTGCCATAAAATATTTCCATTTAATAAAACATTCATAGCCTTGAGATTTAAAAAGAACCAATAGCAAAGGGCTGAATTACTTGTTTGCTTTTGCTGTCCAGAAAGTAAACTTTAACCTTTCAGGAGGAAAAATTAAAATAATTGTTTGTTTTAATGGACTGTGAAGTTCTTAAGTGCAAGACAAACAACAAAGAATCCTGTGGCACCAGTAAAACCTAGAAGATTTATTATGATATAAGTTTTCTTGGACTAGAAGTCACATGCCACAATAAATGTTTTTAAGGAGCTGCAAAACTTACTGTTTTTGCTGTAACTAATGCTACTGCCCCTCTGAAACTTATCTACAGAGAAAGACAGGTTTGTGGAATGGATTGATGATCCTTGGCGGTTTTCCAAGGCTCCATATTGATAAGGGCACATACGGTGTTTCCATGTTTGAGGGCACAATTTTGTTTCTCCAGCTCAGAAGTTCCTCTTTTAAAATTTGCACCCTGTCCTTGTAGTGTCTGTGAACCTCCTTTGCCTAGAAGAGCATGTATTAAGGAAACATTACCAAATGAAGGCTGCTGGTGTTAGTAAGGTCAGATATCCAGAGCCCTTCTGGATAGAAACACTGATGTAAATTCAGTGGTAAGGTGACTTTTTGTTCAAGTGCAGAGTTAAGGCATAAGGGCCAGGATACAAAGGACTGCTTTAGGTGCACTCAGTGGGTTGGGTTTGCCCAGTGGGGGTTTTAGCTTTTGATCTTCAAGCAGCAGACTCTGAAACCCATATTACACACTACTTCCTGAAATTTTCTTGTTTCAAAAAAGGTTTGAGTATGACATGAGGAGGCTGCTAGTCAAGCCTTAACCCCTCCCCTGAAATTTTCTTGTTTCAAAAAAGGTTTGATTATGATGAAGGTTAGAATCTCCTTCCACACTGGGACACATCTACAGAGTTCAGTTATTCCTCTCTTGCAGAAAGCTGCAAGAGGAATTAAAACTGTGATCCTATATCAGTTAATACAGCTCTATATTCCCCATAAAAATCTGGCAGTGTCCATGCCTGCTACGTGTTTATTTGTAAATGTCCCATTCAGCAAAGGTTCTGCTTCTCCCCGCAAATTCCATTTAAATTTTGGTTCTTCCATCTTTGCATTGTGTGGTTACTTCTGCTTCTCAGTTTAAGTAGGTATTTCCTGTTCACTCACAGTGGCTGCAACATTTATAAACCACTATTTAATCAGTTTGTAAGTATGTTCTTATGTTGTAATTACTGCATTTTTGTGCAGCTAAAATGATGATAAAATAATTTTTCTGTAATTTTTCATTATTGAAATGCTGTAATTGCATGATTGTAAACATTTAATGAACAATTGCTTGGGCTACAAAGAGAAAAACAATGAACAAAGCTGATTAATGATAGATTCAGGAGTGCCTTGGTTACTGCAAGTAAACAGAAAATAACTAAGCTGAAAAACAAAAGCAACAGTAAGATAAAGAGGGAACAGGCAACATTTAAAGAGACAGCAGCCCAAGGAAGCCTCAATAACAGTTTGCCAGTCTACAGTGAACTGACTTGTTCTGCAGTTGCGCTGTAAGTTTTTAAAAATGGCCACAACAAAAACAACAACATAGTAGACACTGAAATGCAACAGGTTGGCACAATATTATCTAGATTGTCCATAAAATTTGAGTGAATGGACAACGTCCAGTGATTAGTGTGAAAGCAACCTAAACCAATTATATATAGAACAGAGCAATTTCTGCCTTTAGTGGACAGTAGCCTTAACCCCTTTTCCTGAAAACTATGCAGCTGTCTTTAGAGACTCTGTACTTTATTTACTGTGTAACGCCAAGTGCCTTTCCCAGCTCTAGTTATTCTGATAGTTTGTTAGTCAAACAAAGCTGTCATTCTGTGTACACTTACTTGAACTTCATTGGACTTCTGTGTAAACATTCATAGGATTTGGCTGTAGGGCCATGTGTGAAACGTGTCCCACATCCTTTTATGAACTCAGTAGCATATCCAAAGCCCTCTGATATGCAAACCAAATTGTGCACCCAGGAGATGGTTAACTGGAGGAATGCTATTTGCATTTTTTTCTTCAGATGTTTAGTGTTGTATTTACTGAGTGTTTTATAATATGTTTTTGTATTTATGTTATTGTTATTTATTGCTTCATTGTTAACCACATCAGGATTGTTGTTAAGAAGCAGCATATAACTTTAATAAATAAATTTTGACACTGTGTAGCTTGTTAAATTTTCAGCTGATTGTTTGCATTCTGAGGCTCACAAGACTTGTCTTTTGGAATGGACAAAATATTAGACTTGATAATTTTATTGATAAAATATATATTTAATCCCCACTTTTTAACACTGAAACTATCAGCCGATACTCACCAACTGGGAAAGAGGAATTAGCCAACATCCAATATTTACAGAGCTTTCAAACACAGAATGACATGTCATTAATTTTTTATATTTGTTTTGTGGCCAATCCCATCTTTAGGATAGGTTGTAATACATTAGAAACATTATAAAATACAAGTCCACCTATTGTCTTTATTTCAGATGTATTGCATTGGATCAGGAAGCAAGAAACAGTGTGAGAAGTACATGAAGCTACTGTATAAAGAGTCATACCATTGGTCTTTTTTGTCAGTATTGTCTAACCTGACTGGCAAGGGCTGTCCACGGTTTTTGGCAGGGGTCTTTCACATCATCTGTGGCCTGATCTTTGCTGGAGATGCTGGGGATTGAGCCTGGGACCTTTGTTGCAAAGAAGGTGCTCTGCCTCTGAAACAGGTCTTCACCCTAGTTACTTTCCCTGCTTGTAAACTTTAAACATAATTTTTTTTTGGTTGTGTTTAGTCTGTTCTCTTGTAAGGAGTGTTGTTTGGGGAAGGTTAGCTGCTTTGTCAGCAGAAGGCAGAACCTCCGTACTTCTTCGTTTTTTACTCTTTAGCACTCCTGCATGCATGAGCAAGCTTTGTTTTTGACAAATTATGTGGAAATTCATAGCAGCTCAAATGCCTGCTACTCCTGAGCCAACAGGAACTAATTAAAACAGCATCATATGGGGCCAACATGGAGACCTTGTTCAGTTGTATACAACAGAGCTAATGCACAGGCCAAGCCACTGCAGCAGGTGGAAGGGGGCCCCTTGTTGGTCTAGTTCCATCCCAGTATTGCACCCTCACATCAGCAGAATGGGGATTATAATGGAAGTATAATATGGAAAGAACAGTCAGCTTGATTTCAAGAACCAATATTATGCAGTGTGAACAAAGTGGCAATGTGGGAGTTGGCCATTAAATCCTGGCTGGGGCATGAGAGGCCAAAAGAAAAAGCTTTAAGCAACACTTCACAAACACTTGGCTAAGTCTTGTTGCTGTGTCACCAAGCCAGGGCTTGTTGCATTGGAAACTCTATGGCAAGTACACGTGTTTCAGACGTGTTACTTTGTCAACCTTGTTGACACATCTAAAAGGCCTTCAGCCTTGATAAAGCAGAGGAACTAAAGCTTGAAAAGTTCCTCACTAAGTAGTTTCCTGGAAGCTGCCAAAAGAGGCTTCACATTCAGAGAGAACAGGTTCTGTTTCTAAGGCAACTCCAGTATATCATTGCTGTTAAGACTCAAAGGCTGCGGTCACACGTACCAGTTGAAGTGGAGGGGAAGTGAGGCTGTTTCCTCTTTTGTAGCTGTGGGTGCAGCCCGTCACTGTGTGATCAGACGCAACTGCAGGTGAGTCAGGGTTTTTTGGGCCATTTGTTTCCCATGCACATAAATGAGGAATCATGCCTCCGCACTGAGGGCCCCCTATGGAGTATGCAATCATGTGCATACTGTGAAGGGGGGTGGGGGGATGACACTGAGCCACGATGGCATGATCAGACCATCCCGACGACATAAGAGTGTGCTATTGCGATCAGATAGGGGAAAGTCCTTCCATGGCCCATTGGAAACTGTTAGAGCCAGACTTTCCTCAGTGTCTTTTAACTCCGCTCCTGCGGTGGAGCAGCACGGGTTGCTGACAACTGCGGGACGCTTCCCAAATGTTACTGTCTGATCACTCCCTTTAGATCCGTCAGGCATTCGCACCTATGTCGGATCTAAAGGCATGTGTGATCGCAGCCAAAGCCTAGGAAAGATGGGGGAGGAGGGGAATAAAAGCATCAAGTCTGGCACTCATGTTGCTGTGCATAGTGGTGAAGCAGAGTTTCTGCACAGGTAATTGCTTTCTTGAAGAACTGTATTCTGGAAATTTCATAAACAAGAGGCTTGAGTACACCAAGTATTACAAAATCGAGAATATGCACCAAGACTCTGTTAACAGCTAAACTATAGCACTGTCTTGTGCTTTACTAAAGTCAGATTTGCTCTGCTGGATATCTGCTGCAAGCACATTAGAAGATATCTGCTGTGCAAGATTTTGTTGCCATAGCTGGCTCTGGGATGGCTAGAAGGGTGTCACAGCATAAGCTGCTGAATTGTCTCAGTTCAGCCCCATCCTGCCGTCCACCTTCTCTCCACTAATTTTCATCTCATCTATGTATTTTGCTAGGCATCCCACTATGTCACATTTGGCAGCGGTGGCTTTTGCCAATGCATTAGTGCTCATCTGTTTTCCTACATAAGCAAAGTTGTCCAAGTCAGCATGCCAGTCGCACACTCTCAGCCTAACCTAGCTCACAAGGGTTGTGAGGATAAAATGGAGCAGAACAGAATTATAGGAACATATACTTTGCAAAACGATAAGTATCATCATCATTGTTGAATCCTCAGCTCTCATTGTTAAGCAAAGAAACCTTCATTACTTGGATCCAGTGATTTGCCAGTTGAAGATACTAATGGATGCAGATTTTTGCCATGTTTCTCACCCCCGTGGTCTCTTCTGATCCCTGGAAAGTTGATCCCTGGGATTATGGGACCTCCCCTTCTACCATGTACTACGACTGAAATTTTTAAATTTTATTTTGGCTCAATTAGAAGAATATCCTGATTGCCTAAAGATCCTTATTCTTCTTGATAAGCCAAACCTTGAGATAACGGAAACTGTTGCTAAATTTCTTTTTGGTGCCATTCTATTCGCCCTTTATTTAATTGATGGGTATACTTGGTAATTCCTTGTTTCTGTATTTTGCAAGTATTATTCTATGCTGTGGTTGTTGTTTTTTGTTTTTTGTATATGGGTTTGTAAGGGTTACATGCCAACAAAGGTAACTGGACTGGACTGGATTATGGGAGCTGCACTGACAAAGAGTCATGTAGGTTGTGGGACTGCAGTGAGGAAGGGGAAAAGATGCTGATAGAAGATGGAGGGAGGGTGATTTTGTCCCCTTCCCCCTCCTCCTTGCAGCCACTGACCCATATTGGCTGTTTTTTCACATGTGTTCTGTGACTCAAATAATCAACTTTCCAGGGTTGGAACAGACTGCTAGGATGAGGGAAATGTGGCAAAAATCTGCACACAAAAACAGACACCCCTGATGAAATCCGGTTAGCTCTGCTTGAGTGTAATTGTGCAAGTCTCACAGAGAACCTCATTTTAGAGCACTGCAGCTGTTTCAAAAGTAAAAATGCTTGGATCTATTCCAGAAATAATAGAAGATAACATAAAATGGTATAGTTACATGCTGAGCATCTTATGAATTCTGGATACTTGACCTTGGAAATGTAGTGGCAAAGTGGTGAACTGACTGATAAGAAATTGCTTGTGATTTGAAGACTAAGAGAAAATGCCCTGTTTATTCTCTCACAGAAAGAACTAAAATACATCAGATTAAATTAATAACTAGTTGATTTAAAATAAACTTAATTATATATTTCTACAACTACAAGCAATATAGTTGGCCCGTGAAAGTCTGTAATGGGGTGTGGAGAAAGCAGCATGGATGTGTTCAAAATGGTCTAGACCAGGAGTCCCCAAACTTTTTGAGCCTGTGGGTACCTTTGGAATTCTGACACAGTGTGACGAGTGCAGCCAAAAAATGGCTGCCATGGGAGGCAGGGGTAACCACGAAATGGCTGCCACAGCTTACCTTCAGTTGCACAATTAAGATCCTGTGATGTGGTAGTTGCTGCCAAGCAACACTTAAAAATCAGAAGCCTTGCTGGGAAAAGCCCCATCTGAGCCAGCCCTGTAGCCAGAAATCTTGGGTTGGTGTGGCATGCAGAAATTTTGTGGGGCAGCAGGAGAGGGGAAGGGGCAGCCGCATGCCTTCCCTGAACACCAAGCGGTGATTTCGTTGCTTGGAGTTCAGGCATAGGCAACCCCTGCTTGAAAAACACCATTTAAAGGGAACCTTTTAAATGTTTTTTTCCCCTCCCTCCAAGCAAGGGCTGCCCACGCCTGAAGACCCAAGAGGTAAAATCACCACTTGGAGTTCAGGAAAGGTGGGCAGCCACCCCTCTCCCTTGCAGGAGGTGAGGGAGAGAGATGGCTGCTGGCCACATGTCTTCCCTAAACTCCAAGCAGCAAATTCGCCCCTTGGAGTTCAGGAAGCCTTTAAATGGTGTTTTTCAAGCAGAGACAGCCCATGCCTGAACTCTAAGCAGTTAAATCACCGCTTGGAGTTCAGGGAAGGCATGCAGCTGCTCCTCTCCCTCCCTTCCTGCAATATTTAAAGGGCCCTCCAGCTGATCGACCAGCCACGTGCTCCCGCCAATCAGCTGGAGGGCCCCACTGTAGCTACAGACCTGATCTGACCATGCCCACTTTCTAAAAACACTCGGCAGGCACCATGGTGCCCATGGGCACCACACTGGAGACTTCTGGTCTAGGGATGCCAGCCTCCAGGAGGGACCTGGGGACCCCTTGGAATTAATGCTCATCTCCAGACTACAGAGATCAGTTCCCCTGAAGAAAATGAATCCTTTGTATGGTGGACTCTGTTGCCAAGTCCTTACCGTATTTAAAGTGGGGGAGTCCAGTGCTGCTCCGGGAGTCCATGCGTGCATGCTTTGTGCGCATGCACCGCAATTTCACCACCCGGAAGTGACGCAATCACGTTGGGCACGGGGCCACAATCATCCCACGGAAAAACATAGTTTTCCCTTGGGTGTTTGGGCCCCCGCCCCCAACGTGCCTGACGTGATTGCGTCACTTCTGGGTGACGTGCTGACGCTGGGCATGTCGCGTGCTTTGGAGGTGGGGTTCCCCCTGGGGCCCGATCTGCCAGCGGCGGGTAGCGGGCCTCTCGGGTGGGGGTTTTCCCGCCCCCTGGGGGGACTTGGCAAGCTTAATTGTACCCCACTGAAGACCCTGTCCTCCCCAGGCTCCATCCCCAAATCTCCAGGGGTTTCCCAACCTGGATCTGGCAACTCTACCCCTCCCCATCTCCTGCCAGTGGCCAGGAGGGACCTGGCAACCCTAGGTCTAGACAAAATTGTTTTGAATATATTTTTGACAGCTCGCACTGATACCTTTTTTGAACAATGAGTCTCCAATAACTGCTCTGTGCATTCTGAAGTTATATAAAGTACAAGAAGAGGGACCCGCGATACTCGCGGGGGAGGCCTCTTCAGGGCTGAGAAAGCGGGAGAGGCATGCATATGTGAAGCCGGGCTGCCGCACAAGGGTAGAAGTGAGCCCGTGTGTGAGGGAGCCGGCGAGGTGGACTGCCAGGAGATCGTGTGTGTGTGTGTGTGTGTGTGTGTGTGTCAGGCACAGAGAAGGCAGCTGCGGAGGAAAGGGAGAGAGCCACGGCATGATGGGCGGGCACAGGGGCTCCACCGTGCTGGCCGGCCCCCCAACCCAGCCGGCGAGCGGGTGCTGGGGCAGCAGCAGCAGCCAGGTGGCCTGGCATTGGCTGCAGGTGGGGGGGACAGCGGTGGCGGGAGGGTCCGCGACCACCTGCTCTTCCGCAGCACCAAGGCGGCAGCGCAGCCCAACTACACACATTTGGGGGGATTTAATCATACAAACCCTCTCCCCCCCCAGCAGCGACAGCGAGGCCCGTGCAGCTGCAGGCCCGGCAAGCCCCCCCCCCCGCAATGGCTGCGAGGCACCGTTCCCAGTGCATTCCCTGCGCATGCGCAGTGAACACTTTTCTACATTTTGGGGAATTTAAATATCCCCCCCTATATAATTTTTTTTACAGTTTTTAGATTTTTGTGCACATCTGGGGATTGCCCCAAATGTGCAGGAAAATCTCCCTGCCCCCCAAGTGTCCCTGATGTGCGGATTTAGATATCCGCATGGAGGGGGCATGTTGGGAATTAGATATATAGATTTCCTCCCATTGTGTTCCTCCCTCATTGTATACAGCAGAGAGAGAAAGCACAGTTAACTCAGTAGCGGGAGAACTACATTCTTTTCTCTATCACGCTTCCTATGTGACCTTGAACTACTGATATAATGCTCACTACCCTCCACCAGCAAAGTGAACATAATAGCCCTTCATTGATCATATGAGACATGTAGAAACAAATAACAAGTTAATGAACTTAGAAGCATGTAACCCTGTTTAGGATTGCACTGAAAAATTGTTGGGATGCTGCTGTATCATGGCTACCGGAACCAGTGAAGTATATTAAAAATAGCTGAAAATTCCTATTTAAGGAGTTTCTGACTGCTTTTCTCTATCACTTTTTTTCCCCCCAAGACAGGAATAAAACCAGACCCAGAGCTGGTTGCTATGACATTAAATATTTTTTGCAGTCTACATAGCTACAACCCAGAGAAATACAAGCGCTCACATGCTAGGTAGCTTCAAGTCTGAAAAAAGATTTGATGGCAGAAAGTGCCATCAAGCTGCAGTTTACTTATGGTGACTCCATAGGGTTTTTCAAGGCAAGGAGCATTCAGAGGTGGTTTGCCCTTGCCTGTCTCTGTATAGAGGTCCTGGGCTTCCTTGGAGGTCTCCCATCTAAATACTAACCACGGCTGACCCTGCTTAGGAGGGTGGGCTAATTGGGCTAGCTTGGGCTATCCAGGTTAGGGTGGCTATTTTTGTAGCCATTCTTGTATTTCAGAGATGATACAATGGTTATTCATGGTTATTATAATGATATAATAGTTACTATTATGTCAGAACAAGGAACTTCAGTCAGAACTTCCCCTTCATTACCAATCTAACAGCCTCTCCCCTCCTTAGGTGGTTCCCTGTGTACCTTCCATCCCCTTCGGTCCAGTCCTAACCAGGTTCTCTCAGATTTACTGGAATTTTACTAGGATTTATTTCCTGGTAAACACGGGCCCTTTCTGCACTGAACACCTTGCTCTGGAGAATCTGAGGAGTCAAGCCTTAAGGTTGACTTTGTGGTCACACACATTTCCCTCTGCACTGCTTCCCCCCCCCCTACAGTTTATTTATTTGTGTATTCTGTATGTAATCTGCATGTACAAGCAAAACCCGCATTTTTGCCTAATTAATATGGAAACGTCATGTAGCGTCCAAAGTTTTTTTAAAATTTATGCAATTGTCCTGCCACAGTTAAAACTTTTAACTGCAGTCCTAACCCCTCCCTCCCTGATTCTGCAAAAACAATTCTACTTTAGGAAGGATTAGTGATTTGAAAGTGGGTGAGAACAAAGAATTGCTGCAAAAGGAGTTTTGGTAACTGCAGGACAACTGTGTGCTGGAAGCAGTCTGCATGCAGATTCCTGTAAAACAAATGTAGAAACATGAAAAAGCCCAGACACAAACTGGAAGTGAAAGTGGGAGGGAATGCAGAATGGAAGACTAGGATGTGCTCGGAAACTGAGGTAAAATACAGGTGCAGAAAGGGCCATGTTTATGATTACAGCCCTTTGGGACAATATTTCAGTCTCCCACAGCAATGCAACCAGGTGTTTGCATTGTACCCCAAAACATTGTCTGCCCTCATCAGCATCTTAATGTATGC
The DNA here is from genome assembly GCF_001447785.1 of Gekko japonicus. NCBI lineage: Eukaryota > Metazoa > Chordata > Lepidosauria > Squamata > Gekkonidae > Gekko > Gekko japonicus. The sequence goes on along the minus strand of NW_015172034.1, from coordinate 279,655 downwards.
AGCTCAAACTCATGTATGTTTACTTGGGGCAAACCTCATAGGATTAAGACCTTGGTCCAATTCCAGATGCACAAATGGAATTTTCACTTCCTGGAATGTACTGTTCTGTCTCCACCCACCAATAATTCCTCCCCCCCTTCATGCACTCTCTCTGTATACAAGGCTGTGTTTGCTTTCACTATCCTCAGTCACTATTTTTTTTAGAAAATACATGGTTTTATAGAGGAAAGTCACCACCAGTTTGGTATAGTGGTCAAGTGTGTGGACTCTAATCTGGGAGAACCGGGTTTGATTCCCCACTCCTCCACTTGCACCTGGCTGGATGACCTTGGGCAAGCCATAGTTTTGTCAGAGCTGTTCTTGAAAAAGAGCAGTTTCTGTCAGAGCTCCCTCAGCCCCACCTACCTCACAGGGTGTCTGCTGTGGGGAGGGGAAGGGAAAGGGGTAGTGAAGGGTGGGGTATAAATACAATCTTCCTCTTCTTCTACCTCTGCTTTTTACTTCTTTAAAACTGGCTCAGTTATTATGAGAAGGCTACGCTGACTGGGTGGAAAGTGCCACCCCTCACAGGGAACTTTTTTTCTGGAAATCCTCAGTGCATTCAGTGTTGTCCTCTAATTCCTAATGCAAAAGTACAACAGGGATGGAAGTGACAGAAGAAGATGTTGAAAATAGCTGGATTAAAGGCCCCCAATATCATTGGCATCCCTCATGCCTCTGACCAACAGGCTACACTCTTAGCTATCTATCATAGTTTTATCACACATGAACACACAAGAAACTGCCTTATAGTGAATCAGACCATTGGTCCATCAGTGTCAGCATTCTCTACTCAGATTAGCAGCAGCTTTCCAGCATCTCAGGTGGAGGTCTTTCACCTACAACCTGATCCTTTTAACTGGAGACGCCAGGGATTGAACCTGGGACCTTCTGCATGCCAAGCAGATGCTCTACCACTGAACCATGGCCTCCCCTCTAGGGGAGGGACTTGGGGCAGCATACATGGTTTCCCCCTCCTCTGTTTTACCTCACAATACGTCTATAAGACGTATATAGATAAGCATATGGAGCAGAGGTCCATCAGTGGCTATTAGCCACAAGGTATAGATAGGGACTCTGGGGCAAGTGATGCTCTGTCTTCTTGGTGCTTGGGGGGGTCAACAGTGGGAGGGCTTCAAATGTCCTGGCCCCACTGGTGGACCTCCTGATGGCACTGGTATTTCTGGCCACTGTGTGACACAGAGTGTTGGACTGGATGGGCCTTTGGCCTGATCCAACATTGGCGTCTCTTATGTTCTTATTGGTAGTTTAGGCTGGGAGAGTGACATGACCAAGGTCATACAGTGAATTTCATGAGGGACTGGATATTTGAACCCAGGACGTCTCCCAGTCCTGGTTTAACCATGACATGAGAGCCAGTTTGGTGTAGTGGTTAGGGTTGGGGTTGCGTGATTTTTGTGGTGCCCCTTGTAGACTAACACAATACCTACAATATGATGGTGGTTTTATTTCGTTTCAATGTAAAAAATCATATGAAATTCATGAGGATCCATTTAGATCCGACTTTTACCCAGGACCCCCCTCCCCCCACA
>NW_015172034.1:277275-277978 GCF_001447785.1 Gekko japonicus | reverse complement strand
ACCTCCCCCCCCCCCCCCGATCTTGCTGCAATTGAGACGACTACTGCCGCAACCTCTTCGCTGTGTGTCTTCCTCCCTCTCCCATCTTTACAGCCACCTTCTCCCACCCGGAAAGTCCCTTCCAAAGCCTCACCCCTCAGAGGCTTCCCCCTTCAGCCGCGTCAATCCTGCGGCTGGCACGGCCGCCCCTTTAAGAGGCCCGGCGGTAGCAGCTTCAGCGGGGATTGGCGCTTTATTCTGAAGGCCGGAGGCTGAGCTCATCTGCAGCCAATCAGGAGAGCCGCGGACCACCGTTCCCCCCCCCCCCCGCCACCCTCGCCGACACGCTGCAGCCTGCACCTGATGCCAAGGCGGGCGGGCAGGACCGGTCCCGGCGTTGAGATGGAAGCAGGTGAAGAAGATTCTGCAGCCTCCCCCTTCCCCCTTGGACCATTTCAGACCTAAGCGCTGCTTGCTTGAGGTACTGCCTGGCCTCGCATGTGCCTGCCCCCTTCCCCCCCTCCCCGGATCCCACCTGTGCCCTGCCCACCGTCTAACGTTCGTCTCCGTCAAGATCCTTGTAAATGGCAATGCTTTCTTCACTGGGTTGCTGGGAGCCGAGAGCGGGTGGGGCTGGGCTACCTCGTTTGCTCACCTTGCATTGCCTGCCTGCATCTTTCCTCTCTCCTCCCGGGGCGGGGGGGGGGGGAGGGCGGGGAGGGGG